>NC_057405.1:19808662-20108662 GCF_019320065.1 Cervus canadensis
AAAAAGGAATGTATTGGTTAACTCAAAGTTTGAGAGTAGTTAGCTTTAGGTGAGACCAGGTGTCATGGCAACACAGAATGTTAAGAGAAACCTCCTTTTAAATTTGTATAGAGAAGGAAAAACAGATCGCTGGTTTGTTTCTTCCTGCCGCTTAAGAGAGATAAAAATGTCTGGCACTTACAGCCTCTTTCCTCCATTTGGAGACCCCTGGCCTTCCTGCCTGTTACCCTCTCAGGAGCCTGGTGCGGGCTACAGTCCATGGGGTCACCAGGAGTCAGACACGACTGAACCAACTTCTCATGCATGCATGCATTGGAGAAGGAAATGGCAACCCACTCCACTGTTCTTGCCTGGAGAATCCCAGGGATGGCGGATCCTGGTGGGCTGCCATCTATGGGGTAGCACAGAGTCGGACATGACTGAAGCAATTTAGCAGCAGCAGCAGAAGCAATAAGGAATCAATCAATAATGAATAATGCCATAACTGAAGTTAAAAACACTCTGGAGGGAATTGACAGTAGAATAATTGAGGCAAAAGAGAAGACAAGTGAGGTGAAAGACAGAATGGTGGAAATAAATGAAGCAGAAAGAAAAAAAGAATTAAAATAAATGAGGACAATCTGAGAGACCTCTGAGACAATGTTAAATGCCCCAATATTCGAATCATAGGTGTCCCAGAAGAAGACAAAAAGAAAGGGCATGAGGAAATATTTGAGATGATAGTCGAAAACTTCCCTAATACGGAGAAGGAAATAGCAACCAATTCCAAGAAACCCAGAAAGTCCCAAACAGGATAAACCCAAGGCAAAACGCCCCATGACACATATTAATCAAACTAACAAAGATCAAACACAAAGAGTAAATATTAAAAGCAACAAAGAGAAAGCAATAAATAACACACAAGGAGATCCCCATATGGATAAGAACCGATCTTTTGATAGAAACTCTCATGTCAGATCAAATAGATTTTGAAATGAAGACAGTGATAAGAGGCAAAGAAGGACACTGCATAATGATCAAAGTATCAATCCAAGAAAAAGATATAACAATTATGAATTTATATACGCCCAAAATAAGAGCACCTCAATAAGTAAGACAAATGCTAACAAGTATGAAAGGGGAAATTAACAGTAACACAATAATAATTGAGGACTGTAATACCACACTCACACCTATGGATAGATAACAAAACATAAAATTAGCAAGGAAACACAAGCTTTAAATGATACAGTGCACCAGTTAGACTTTACTGATAACTATTGGGCATTTCACCCAAAAACAATGCAATTCACCTTTTTCTCAAGTAGACAAAGAACATTCTCTAGGACAGATCACATCCTGGGCCATAAATCTACCCTTGGTATATTTAGAAACATTGAAATCATTTCAAGTATATTTTCTGGCCACATGTGGAAATATTAGATGTCAACTACCAGAGCACATCATGAGAAATGCTGGGCTGGAAGATGCATAAGCTGGAATCAAGATTGCTGGGAGAAATATCAATAACCTCAGACATGCAGATGATACCACCCTTATGGCAGAAAGTGAAGAGGAACTAGAAAGCCTCTTGATGAAAGTGAAAGAGGAGAGTGAAAAAGTTAGCTTAAAGCTCAACATTCAGAAAACTAAGATCATGGCATCTGGTCCCATTACCTCATGAAAAATAGATGCGGAAACAGTGGAAACAGTGTCAGACTTTATTTTTGGGGGCTCCAAAATCACTTCAGATGGTGACTGCAGCCATGAAATTAAAAGACAGTTACTCCTTGGAAGGAAAGTTATGACCAACCTAGATAGCATATTAAAAAGCAGAGACATTACTTTGCTAACAAAGGTCCGTCTAGTTAAGGTTATGGTTTTTCCAGTGGTCATTATGGATGTGAGAGTTGGACTGTGAAGAAAGCTGAGCACCGAAAAATTGATGCCTTTGAACTGTGGTGTTGGAGAAGACTCTTGAGAGTCCCTTGGACTGCAAGGAGATCCAACGAGTCCATCCTAAATGAGATCAGTCCTGGGTGTTCATTGGAAGGACTGATGCTGAAGCTGAAACTCCAATGCTTTGGCCACCTGATGTGAAGAGTTGACTCATTGGAAAAGACCTTGATGCTGGGAGGGATTGGGGGCAGGAGGAGAAGAGGATGACAGAGGATGAGATGGATAGATGGCATCACCAACTCGACGGACATGAGTTTGAGTAAACTCCGGGAGTTTGTGTAAATTCCAGGAGTTTGTGATGGACAGGGAGGCCTGGTGTGCTGCGATTCATGGGGTCGCAAAGAGTCAAACATGACTAAGTGACTCAACTCAACTGAACTGACAGGAAAAAAATAAATAAATAAAATTATTAAAAATACAAACATATGGAGACTAAACAACATACTTCTGAATAACCAACATATCATGGAAGAAAGCAAAAAAGGAAATCAATGTATGCACAGAAAAGCATGCAAATGAAAACATGACAACCCAAAACCTATGGGATTCAGTAAAAGCATTGCTAAGAGAGAGGTTCAGAGTCATAAAGCCCTAACTTAAGAAACAAGAGAAACACCAAATAAACAAACTAATTTTACATCTAAAACAAGCAGATAAAGAAGAAAAGGAGAACCCCAAAGTTGGTAGAAGGAAATAAATCATACGAATCAGAGAAGAAATAAATGAAAGGAAACAAAGGAGACTATAGCAAAAATCAAGGTAACTAATAGCTGATTCTATGAGATGATAAATAAAATAGACGAATCTTTAGACAGATTCATCTGAAAAAGAGAATAATCAAATCATTGAAACTGGAAAAGAAAATGGAGAAATCAGACAACACAGAAATTCAAAAAAAAATTATAAGAGACTACTAAGATCAATTACATGCCAATAAAATGAACAACATGGAAGAATGGAAGAAATGGATAAATCCTTAGAAAAGTAAATCTTTCTATAACTAAAGAAGAAAGAA
The DNA here is from genome assembly GCF_019320065.1 of Cervus canadensis. Lineage (NCBI taxonomy): Eukaryota > Metazoa > Chordata > Mammalia > Artiodactyla > Cervidae > Cervus > Cervus canadensis. The sequence goes on from NC_057405.1 coordinate 19,811,616, forward strand.
ATACAAAATGTTAGCAGACATATCACACACACAGAAATTGAATCTGTAATCAAAAATCATCCAACAAACAAAAGCCCAGTACGAAATGGCTTCACAGATGAATTCTACAAAATATTTAGAGAAGACCTAACACTTGTGCTACTCAAATTCTTTCAGAAACTTGAAGAGGAAAGCAAACTCCTAAACTCATTCTATGAGGCCACCATCACCCTAATGCCAAAACTGGACAAAGATACCACAAGAAAATAAAATTAAAGAGCAATATCACTGATGAACACGGATGCAAAAAACCTCAGTAAAATTTCAACAAAGAGAATCCTCAGCATACTAAAAAGATCATGCATCATGACCAAGTGGGCTTTATCCCAGGGATACAAGGATTCTTCAAAATTTGCAAATCAGTCAATGTGATACTAACAAAAGGAAGATAAAACCATATGACTATCTCAAAAGATTCAGAGAAAGCCTTTGACACAATTCAACACCAATTTATGATAAAAAAAAAAAAACTCTGCATAAAGCAGGCATAGAAGGAACATACCTCAACATAATAAAAGCCATCTATGACAAACCTACAGCAAAAATTATCCTCAATGGCAAAAATTGAAAGCATTTGTTCTAAAATCAGAAACAAGACAAGGTTTCCCACTCAACCACTACAATTCAACAGTGCTTTGGAAACCCTAGCCAGAGCAATCAAAGAATAAAAAGAAATAAAATGAATCCAGATTGAAAAACGAGGTGTGTCTAATCAAGGCTATGGTTTTTCCAGTAGTCATGTATGGGTGTGAGAGTTGGACTTTAAAGAAAGCTGAGTACCGAAGAACTGATGCTTTTGAACTGTGGTGTTGGAGAAGACTCTCCAGAGTCCCATGGACTGCAAGGAGATCCAATGAGTCCATCCTAAGGGAGATCAGTCCTGGGTGTTCGTTGGAAGGACTGATGTTGAAGCTAAAACTCCAATACTTTGGCCATCTGATGCAAAGAGCTGACACATTTGAAAAGAACCTGATGCTGGGAAAGATGGAAGGCAGGAGGAGAAGGGGATGACAGAGGATGAGATGGTTGGATGGCATCACTGACTCAATGGACATGAGTCAGAGTTTACTCCAAGGTAAACTCTGGGAGGTGGTGGTGGACAGGGAGGCCTGGCCTGCTGTGGTCCATGGGGTTGCAAAGAGCCGGACACGACTGAGCTAAACTGAACTGAGATTGGAAAAGAAGATGTAAAACTCTCACTGTTTTGCAGATGACATGATCTCCTGCATAGAAAACCCTAAAGACACCACCAGAAAACTAATAGAACTAATCAGTGCATACAGTAAAGTTGTAGGATATAATATTAATATACAGAAATCCCTTGCACTCCTATACACTAGCAATGAGGAAACAGAGAAATTAAGGAAACAATACCATTCACCACTGAGACAAAAAGAATAAAATACTTAGGAATAAATCTACCTAAAAAAAGCAAAAGACTTATATCTAGAAAACTTAAGACATTGATGAAAGAAATCAAAGATGACAGAAATAGATGGAGAGATGTACCATGTTCATGTATCTGAAGAATCAATATAGTGAAAATGAGTATACTACCCAAAACAATCTATAGATTCAATGCAATCCCTACCAAGCTACCAACAGTATTTTTCAGAGAACTAGAACAAATAATTTTACAATTTGTATGGAAATACAGAAACATCTCGAATAGCCAAAGCAATCTTGAGAAAGAAGGATGGAACTGGAAGAATCAACCTGCCTGACTTCAGACTGTAGTACAAAGCTACAGTCATCAAGACAGTATGGTACTGGCACAAAGAGAGAAATATAGATCAATGGAACAAAATAGAAAGCCCAGAGAAAAACCCCCGCACCTATGGACATATTATCTTTGACAAAGGAGGCAAGACTATACCAAAAAAAAAAAAAAGACAATGTCTTTAACAAGTGGTGCTGGGAAATTGGTCAACCATGGTAAAAGAATGAAACTAGAATGCGTTTAACACCATACACAAAAAAATAAACTCAAAATGGATTAAAGATCTAAATGTAGCACCAGAAACTATAAAACTTCTAGAGGAAAAGATAGACAGAACAGTCTCTGACATAAATCACAGCAAGATCCTCTATGATCCACCTCCCAGGATAATGGAAATAAAAGCAAAAATAAACAAATGGGACCTAATTAAACTTAAAAGCTTTTGTACAATGAAGGAAATTATACAGAAGGTGAAACACAGCCTTCAGAATGGGAGAAAATAACAGCAATGAAGGAACTTACAAAGAATTAATCTCAACAATATACAGACAGCTCATACAGCTCAATACCAGAAAAATAAATGACTGAGTCAAAAAATGGGCCAAAGAATTAAACAGATATTTCTCCAAAGAAGACATACAGATGGCTACCAAACACATGAAGAGATGCTCAACATCACTCATTATCAGAGAAATGCAAATCAAAACCACAATGAGGTACCATCTCACGCTCACCAGAATGGCAACCATCAAAAAGTATACAAAACAATATATGCTAGAGTGTGTGTGTCGAAAAGGGAATCCTCTTATACTGTTGGTTGGAATGCAAACTAGTAGAGCCACCATGGAGAACAGTGTGGAGATTCCTTAAAAAACTGGAAATAGAACTGCCATATGACCCAGCAGTCCCACTGCTGGGCCTACACACCGAGGAACCAGAATTGAAAGAGACACATGTACACCAATGTTCATCACAGCACTGATTACAATAGATAGGACATGAAAGCAACCTAGATGTCCAGTGGCAGACACATGGGTAAGGAAGTTGTAGTACCTATACACAATGGAATATTGCTCAGCCTAAAGAACACCTTTGAGTCAGTTCTAATGAGGTGGATGAAATTGGAGCCTATTATACAGAGTGAAGTAAGCCAGAAAGAGAGACACCAAATCAGTATATTAATGCATATGTATGAAATTTAGAAAGATGGTAATGATGACCCTATTCACAAAACAGCAAAATAGACACAGATGTAAAGAACAGATTTTTGGACTATATGGAAGAAGGCGAGACTAGGACGATATAAAAAATAGCATTGAAACATGCATATTACCATAAGTAAAATAGGTGATCAGTGTAAGTTTGATGCATGAAGCAGGGCACTCAAAGCTGGTGCTCTGGGAAAATCATAGGGATGGGATGGGGAGGGAGATAGAAGGAAGGTTCAGGATGGTAGGACACATGTACACCCTTGGCTGATTCATGTTGATGTATGGCAAAAACTACCACAATATTGTAAAGTAATTAACCTCAAATACTTTACAAATTATTTAATTTGCAAATTAAATAAGTTAAATTTTAAAAAGCTCCATGAAAAATGCACAATACCCTGAGTACCCAGCAGTTTTTCCAATTTCACATTGCTACTAAATATTTTGTTTTGTATTATTGCAAATATAACTTTGTGGTAGTGAATATTGTATTCTCAATCTGAAAAACATGGTATAAAGCAATTTTTAATTTATTTTATTCAATGTATTAATTTTTGTTGTACAGCAAGGTAATTCAGTTACACACACACACACACACACACACACACACACACATGCATATATATGCAAACATTTTTTTTCCACTGTGGTTTATCACAAGATGTTGAATATATTTCCTTGTGCTACACAGTGAGACCTTATTGTTTATTGAGTCTATATATAATACTTTGTATCCACTAATCCCAAACGCCTAATCCATCCTTCTCCCACTCCTCTCCCCACTTGGCAATCACAAGTCTGTTTTCTCTGTCTGTGATTATGTTTCTGTTTTGTAATTAAATTCATTTGCATAATATTTTAAGTTCCCCATATAAATGATATCATATGGTACTTGTCTTTCTTTTTCTGACTTAATTCAGTTAATACAATAATTTCTAGATCAATCCATATTGCTGCAAATGGCATTATTTCATTCTACAAAGTAATTTTGGGAATGCTGTTGCACAATGTAAGGACAACAGCGAAAGTACAATAATTAAGAACATGTATGCACATCATTAAAATTCCCGTTTATTATTTTAATATGTAATCAGAAAACTTTTACATTCAGAAACCTGTAGATGTCAAGAAACTAAATAAAAACTTAACAAAATCAAACTTTTGCTGCATATGCACACAGTCATTGAGCAGGTTCACGTTTCTGCTTTGTGTTAGTTGGTGATAATTCTATAGGGTCTTTCTTTTCCCAGGCTGGTTTCCTCCAGAGAGAACTGGCAGTTGCTGCAGCTGTTCCTGCTGAATGGGAATGTTATTACATTCAGGGTAACAGATGTTACACCTGGAGGTTCATCTTTTACTTTCAGGAAAATTTCACTCTGGAACAGGAAGTCTTATGAAACATTAGTAATATCCTGAAATGAATGTTCGACATCAAATTTAAACTATTTCATTAAAAAAAAAAAAAAGATTTAATTTCACAAAGTTATTATGATTAATTGAAGGTGGCCATCATTTCAAAAGCTTTAAAATATCACTGCCAGAAAATGATTGAGCATTTAGATATACCACCTTCAAATCTGGAATTACTTGCATGTTAGTTTTTTCTCTCCTTTTAAGTTAAGTATAACTTGATCTCAAGTCCTAATGGTAATTAGAATGAGAGTTCACCCTATTTTTACATTTAATTGTTTTATTCCTTTGTGTGATTGAGCTCCTCAAATGTTCCCACTTCCCTCTAATCAAGGGATCAACCTTGTTTCAGCTAAACATACAAAAGGGAGAAGAGCAAAATTACATTGATTAAAATTAATCCTGCTGCATCCTACTATATTACCTACCTGAAATCTTTCATGAACTTTGAGAGAGAGTCAAAATGAAAATAATTCTGAGTATGAGGCTCCCTCCATGTACAGTTTATATTTATATTCAATATTTTCCATCCTGCAAGTATTTTCTTAGAACCCACAGTGTACTAGCTCTGGGCTTCATTTCTGGAATAGAGTGCTGTCATAAATGAGCTTCTCAAAAATAAACTCTGAGAAGACGGCTAGTCTCTGACAGGCAATGGGACTTGACCTTGTTTTGCATTCACTGGATGCCACATGCAGTCACTGGATGCCACAGCCCATGGGAAGGAAGTTTGACCTTGGCAAGGCAGCTAGATGCTCTCTAAAAGCTAGGTGAGCATGACCCTCAGTTGTGAAGTGGACACTCAATCAGACAAGAGTGGATACAATCCCTTCCCTCAGTAAATGTAAGCAGTGTTATATAACATATACTACACACAAGCTTACTTGTTCCAATTTTCATTTCTAATTCTTTTAATGAAGAAACTGTTAAAATTCCTGAAAGGTTTTAGATCCATTCTGATTTGAATAACTTTTCTCATATGTATTCCATTTTTTTATGGGTCATATCTTCACATATTAAGTATGAAAAATATGGATTCAGCTATTTCCTCAACATGTTTTCTTCAATTGCTCAATAGAAAAAGAAAGTGCTACAGTATGTATTGCATCTTACTGAGGTACAGGAAAATTTATGTGCATAATAGAGTATTCATAAAATTTTTGAGATGAGGAATAAGTAATATTATGATGTCCCATTTAGACTCATGTTAATAAAAGTGATTTAAATACAGTGTCATAAAGAATGGTATTACACGCGGTTATCTGAAGCAGACACTTGGTATTAATTTGAGAACACTCCTGTGGGTTTGTCGACATCAGTTACCACATGTAATTTTAAGTGACCATTTAACCTTTCAGTGGATTTAACTACTTCTGGTCTAAGATGGGATGAAGGCATTTCATTCTGTAGTTGTCTTACAAAAAGTCACCCTTCAGGGGGTCTGACCTACAGGAAATGTTTTCATCCTCAGATGAAGGAGATAATAAAGGTTTTAATGTAGCTATTTAGAAACTAACAGAGCATTTTAGTCCTCAAAAATGTTTCCTCTGAGAGACATGTGTTCAGAGAGATAGCTGAAGAGCGTGGTTAGTTTGTTGAGTTCTTGGTTAGCAGTCTGAGCACCAGGTCTGATTGGATGACTTAAGGGCATAAACCAGACTGTGCTATGGAGTCAAATGAGTAGTGAATTCATTGTCTGAGAACACTCCACAAGGAGGCCAATAGTCTGGGATTTATTCCACTGGGAGCATGCGATTTCTTAGCCCATGAAGGTAGTAAAACTGCAAGATATGCATATTCTTTATTATGTTAAACAAATCAAAAGATTAAAAAAAAAAAAAATACAAGACCTGAAAATAGTTCCATCACCGGTTTTCAGATTTTGAGGCGCATTTTATCAAGCAAGTCTCGAGCATGATGATTCTGGCATTGTGACCAACCATACATAGCACCTGGAAAGGCAGGTACTTTTAATCTTTGGTGACTATTGACTTTATATTATGTTCACATTGTATACTAAATATTTAATGTAAAGAAACACATAAATGTTACTGAATGGATGTCACAGCCTTCCAAAGTGTAAACTATTCTTGGTTCTAATCAGTGGCAGAAAAGGAGATATTTTGAATAATATTTTCTGTGTTCTTCAAGAAATGTTTCAATAAACTGCCTTATGGTATGTAGAGTGCACCAAAGTAATCTACATGAGTTGAGTCTCTAGATGGAGGAAACTTGTATGAGTTAAGGCTTCCCTGGTGGCTCAGATGATAAAGAATCTTCCTGCAATGTGGGAGACCAGGGTTCAATCAGGGTCAGGGAAGATTCCCCCTTGGAGAAGGGCATGGCAGCCCTGTCCTTGACTGGAGAATCCCATGGACAGAGGAGCCTGTGGGCTATACAGTTCATGGGGTCACAAAGAGTCAGACATGACTGAGCGACTAACACTTTCAGTTTATATGAATTAAAGGAAAATAGCTCTCGCAGAAAAACCCACAGTTTACTCCGATGAAACAAAGCAAAGTCAGAGAAAGTTACTGAGGGGCTTAACATTTTTATTCATTAGCGTGCAATGTGACTGGCTTCATCTTTTCGACTACTGGCTATATATGTCATGAGGAAAGAACTATTGTTACGCAAGATGACTGTGGCAACATTTTCAAGGATTTGGACAAAAGAAGAGGGACGTTACAGCAGCAGCAAGGGTGGAGCACGGATCTGTTGTTAGTGCACAAAGATTACCCAAACATTTTGTTGTTATATCAGTTGCTCCCTTCATTTCTCCCTGACTGCCTTCTTAATGTATGTGATTTAACTCCAGGTCTAAACTAAGAAAATCTAGGACAAATACCCCTAATGCCAGCTTTGAAAAGAACAGAAATATAAATATCTTTGCAGACAGAGACTAATGTAGATTTTATATCTCTCAACCTTGAGTGAAAATCAGAAAGAGAGGACAGAGTTTACTGGCAGTTTAAGCACATCTGTAAAACTAATGGCTGGAATTGACTTACTTTGGATTCTTCCACCAGGAATGTCCTTTTATAAATTAAAAGTATGCATAATAAGAATTAATTCTGATAATTTGATTTGTATTTCCATATGTCCCCATATGTTAGGCAGGTGGGCCAGAGAGACTGGTTATGTTTTGCTTTATTTTTTCCATTGTATGTAAGTAATAGTGATTATTCAAAGCTTTCTTAAATGATATTTAAAAGTAATAAATGAATATTCTGAGTTTTAGAGAATAATTCCCCATAGAATAGTATTGATATAATGTAGAGGATATAGGGTTCAAATCTTTCTGAAAATGTCAACTTTGTATATGCATAATGTTTTTCATTTTGCAAATTATTGGATGAAAACTTTATAGTATTTGAACTGTTACATGGAAAACAGTAACAAGGTAAGTAGTTATTCAGTATAGGCTGAAATACTCTGCTTTGTTCTTTATTTACTAAATCTGTCTACAATATTTATTTGATCCATTATATAATCTTGCAACAAAGAACTAGAAAATATATAGGGAATAAGGCAAAAAAAAAATCTGAACAAAATTAAAGAGAACATCTTTATTCTTTACAATTAAATGCTGTTCAAACTGAAATGTATTGCTTTCTTCTCTGTTAAAAGCATTATATAGAAATGTATGCATTTCTATGTGTGTAACTATATGCATATATATTTTTATTCATGTCAGTTTTTAGAGAAAGTTTTTTAAATGACAATTCTGAGATTTAAATAGGAAGTATTCTAATCCATTTGTAGTTTTTGGTGAATGTTTGAAATGAAATAAAACTTTTATTTTAAACAACTTAAAATTGGATCCTTTTTATGGTATTTAAAGCAAACTTGAAAAATGTGAATATATTAATATACCTTTTCCTTTAAGAAAATATAATGGACTTTGGTGCTACATTTTGTATAGTGAACTTAAGAGGAAATTAAAAATAAATACCTAGAAATAAACTTACCTAAGGAGAAAAAAGAACTGTACACAGAAAATTATAAGACATTGATGAAAGAAATCAAAGATGACATAAACAGATGGAGAGATATTCCATGTTCCTGGGTAGGAAGAAACAATATTGTGGAAATGACTATGCTACTAAGTGCAATCCACTGATTCAATGTGATCCCTATCAAATTACTAATGGCATTTTTCACAGAACTAAAACTAAAAATTTCCCAATTTGTATGGAAACACAAAAGACCCTGAATAGCCAAAGAGGTCTTGAGAAAGATGAATGGATCTGGAGGAATCAACCTTCCCAACTTCAGATTATACTACAAAGCTACAGTCATCAAGACATATAGTACTGGCACAAAAACAGAAATATAGACCAATGGAACAAGATAGAAAGTCGAGAAATATATCCATGCACCTATGGGTACTTTATTTTTGACAAAGGAGGCAAGGATATACAATGGGGTAAAGGCAGCCTCTTCAATAAATGGTGCTGTGAAAACTGGACAGCTACATGCAAAAGAATGAAATTAGGACATTTTCTAAAACCATACATAAAGAAAAACTCAAGATGGATTAAAGACCTAAATGGAAGACCAGAAACTATAAAACTCTTAGAGGAAAACATAGGCAGAACATAAATGACATAATCAATCGATGACATAAATCAAAGCAAGATCCTCTATGACCCATCTCCTAGAGTAATGGAAATAAAAACAAAAGTAAACAAGTGGGACCTGATTAAACTTAAAAGCTTTTGCACAGTAAAGGAAACTATAAGCAAAGTGAAAAGATAGCACTCAGAATGGGAGAAAATAATAGCAAATGCAACTGACAAAGGATTAATTTCCAAAATATACAAGCAGCTCATACAACTCAGTACCAGAAAAACAAAGAACCCAATCAAAAAGAGGGAAAAAGACCTAAATAGACATTTCTCTAAAGAAAATGTACAGATGGCTACCAAACACATGAAAAGATGCTCAACATCACTCATCATTAGAGAAATGCAAATCAAAACCGCAATGATATATCACCTCACACCGGTCAGAATGGCCATCATCAAAAAGTCTACAAACAATAAATGCTGGAGACGGTGTGGAGACAAAGGAACATTCTTGCACTGTTGGTGGGAATGTAAATTGATACAGCCACTATGGAAGATGGAATGGAGATTTCTTTAAAACCTAGGAATAAAACCACCATATAACCCAGCAATCCCACTCCTAGGCATATACCTTGAGGAATCCAAAATTGAAAAAGACACATGCATTGCATTGTTCATTGCAGTACTATTTACAATAGCTAGAATATGGAAGCAACCTAGATTTTCATCTACAGATGAATGGATAAAGGAGTCGTGGTACATATACACAATGGAATATTACTCAGCCATGTAAAGCAACACATCGGAGTCAGTTTTGATGAGGTGGATGAACCTAGAACCTATTATACAGAGTGAAGTGAGTCAGAAAGGGAAAGATAAATATTGTATTCTAACGCAATCTAGAAAAATGGTAGTGAATTTATCTGCAGAGCAGCAATGGAGAAACAGACATAGAGAATAGACTTATAGACACAGGGAGAGGGGAGGAGAAGTTAAGATGTATGTAAAGAGCAACACGGAAACTTACATTACCATATGTAAAGTAGATAGCCAAGGGGAATTTGCTGTCTGGCTCAGGAAACTCAAACAGGGGTTCTGTATCAACCTAGAGGAGTGAGATGGGGAAGGAGATGGGAGGGAGGTTCAAAAGGAAGGGGATATATGTATACCTATGGCTGATTCATGTTGAGGTTTGACAGAAAACAACACAATTTTGTAAACAATTATACTTCAATAAAAAATTAATTAAAAAAATTATTATGAAATGAATGAATCTGAAGCAAAACAATAAATAACAGAGCACTCATTTCCTGGATGTGCATCATTCCTGTTTTCAATTATCTGCTATTTAGATCTAATTTATATCTTTACCACTCCAAAAACAGGTATGAAGTGTTACATAGAAATCAAGAATAAACTTCCCTGCCCCCTTGGCAACTGCTGGTAACTGTAATTTTGGAAAAAGGATGAGTGAGTTCTGTTAAATTGGTTGTGTACACGTTGCTTTTACTCCCAAAGTGGAGTTCAAAGTAAGCAAGAATTGAAGGGGGGATCCTCACAGAGAATGCTGATAAATCACTTTACGGTGCAATCGCCTAGACTTTGTTTGGAGTGTCTAAGCGATCCCTGAGTGTGGCGGGGGATCTTATTTATATGTTACTTTTCCATTTCAAATATTTTAAGCTAGTCTTAAATTCTTTAAAGTTTTTGGAACAATATTCTAAAGGAAAAAAAATAACTGTAAGAGAAACAATTAAAAATGATTTAAAAATAACAAGTTGCTGAAAAAACAGGATTTCTGTAAAGAAACAATAAAGATTTCAGTGATGTACTTGTTGAAATGTTTAGAGATAAGTATACTTATGTCTGCAACTTATTATTTGTGATGTATAAACGAGCCAGGGTGGACTAATTGATGGGTAAAATAGATGTTATAAAAGAAGAAGTGTAAAATGATAATTATAAAATCTACTTGGTTTCTTCATGGATATACTTTGTAAAATTCCTTAAACTTATATGTACATTTTTTATTATAATAATTTTTATCATACTATGTTGCAAAAAAAAAAAGATTTTCTGCTCATATGATAAAATTCTTGAAAAGTTACAAATAAAATAATGGAGGATGAAAATAATGGCTTTCTGATGCCTGGATCACAAATAAATCCTATGTCTGAACACAAACTTTCCTGAGAATAGTAGACCCATATTCACTGGAGTATTTTTCATTATACCAGACTTGACTAACTTGAAAACCAAAGATCAATTGAAATAAGGAATTTGCAGAAGGAGGACAAGAAAATTAATGTTAGCAGCACAAAAAGGAAAATGCTATTGAAATCCATTGCATTGCTTACTGTGATATATTGAACAATAGGAGACAATATTTCTTCATGAGTCTGGCCCCAAGTGGCCATTTTTGAGATTCTCTACATATATCCATATTTGGGGGGGGAAATCAGAATATTCTGAAGCTTGTCATATAAAGGGAAATAGAATAATTGTCTCAATGACTAATTTTTGATGGGCAGAACTATTACTATTAATATATAGCATATACAAATAATTAATCCTAGGGCAAGGTTATGTGACCCATATACCATAAGACAACATGTATGTCACTGATATTTTGGGTTCAAAGGGCAAATTGAGTAAAAAGTCATCTTTTGTCACTGTCAAACCTAGATCTGTTCTTACTGCCTAATTTTCCTGGTCATTCTTTCTGAACCATGTTATCATAGATTTGCCCAGTGGGAATTGTGAGTGCCATTCCCCACATAAACTGAGTCACAGTGAATCACCTTGAAAACTGGTGTTCTATCTTCAAAGTTAATCTTTTGCTAGCATCTACTCCTCTACTCTCATTTTGATCAACACATTATTCCAAACCCTTAAAAGTACCCACACATCTTGGAAAGTTGTCACTCCATTTTTATCCTATAGATTCAAATTCAAAATTTCTACTTCTCAGCAGCATTGTGTGGGGAAAAAAAAAGAAAATTAGATCAAGATCTCTCCAGTGTTCTTGACATCACAATTTCTTGCTTGTTTTCTGTTTGTGGTAGAGGAGCTCGGTAAGTCATCCAGCTGGGTGCCAGACACTGGCCATCAGAGGCCTCTTAGATAATCATGAGATAATCATGGTTATCTCATGATTAACCATGAGATACAGTTGTATAGTTTTGTGAATGGCTCTTAAAGACACACTTCAGGGAAGAAAGTGTTATTTCTCTTTCTCAGAGAACACTTTGCAGTGATTCCACTGTAAGACCTGAACAAAGCACAGTACAAGTGCTTTGCTTAGTCTGTCGTGTTTAGTGCTGCTTTAAGTAGTAAATAATTCTCAGTATTTCTAATAATTTACAAAATGTCTCTATCAATGGGATCAAATTACTAAAAAAATTTCTTTGATATAAGATTTAAGTTATTTCAACCACAAAACAAATTAACAATAGATTTCATAAAGGCTCATTCTCACTACCTATGATAATTTGATACCTTTATATTTCCACAATTATTAATAAACTTAAAAGCCAAATGAATTAGGCTTTGTCCATTGTAAGTCAAACAAGCCCATATTTAATTGGAAATTCAAGATATTTAGCTAGAAATGTTTAAGGTCTTTAGAAAAACATTTAAAGAATTCCACATTTTACCTAGGGGCTTTTTTTTTTTTTTTTCCTTCCATGATTTGAGGTTGAATAAAAATCAATATTTTAGACATATTATTTAACAAATTTTGAAAATTTAACTTTATGAGTTCAGTTTAATATTCAAATATGCAATTTCTCAGATAGAAATATTCAGGGCTTACTTTTATTTTTAACTAAACCAGAAGTCTACACTTAAAGAAAAACCACCCTTCCTAACAGTTGCACATGGTAAGGCTGCCAATAGTCTTGTTTGTTATCAACAGCCCACAGATTTACTTTTCATTTACAAAAATGTACTCAATACCTCTGGGCATATCTACAAAACAGAAAACAAACACAAATAAATGTTTATGTTTAATCAAAGAAATATGCACCAATTTTAGCTTTTTTTGCACATTTGACTAAATATAAGTCATGTTAATTTACGCTGTCAAAAGGAAAGGAGTCTCCTTTTATACCAAAGATAAAATAGAAAGTTTCAACTTAATGACAGGAAATTATTTGGCATTTAATATTTACAGGTCAAATGAATGAATAAGTTTAAACAGCTTAGCAATAATAGACCCCTAGTATAGGAAGATTTCCTATAAAGAGAGTAAAGGCCTTACACCCAATCTGACATCTATTTAATTTGACCTGATGGTTATTTTATTTCTCAGATGGTAGAAATAGGAATGGAATTGGCAACATCTGGATTTCAGCATCATTAATAGTGAGGAACCATTGGAGGAGGTGAAATATATGGGCTCTGGACCAACTGACTCTTAGAATGAACAGGGTAAGAATATAGGACATAAAGGAAGATGATTCTGAAGAACAGGGAGGAACCTTGGCAGAATTTATGAACAAATTCTGTTCAAGAGGGCTAGAGGTCTCATAAAGTACCATTCCTTACTATCAAACAGTAGTAAGAAGTAGAGAGGCATGTACAGAATAGAAAGTAAAGTATCAGGAAACTCTGGCTGGTGGAGAGCATGGATGCAGTTACTGGTCCTCTTTCAACGCACAGAGCCAAGTACAGCATGAAGGGTGCAGATGCCCAGTAAATACTTTCCATGGGATGCTGAGAAGATGACAATGATTCCTGCCATGAATCACAGGTGACTTCTCATGTGTCCTGACCTACTTAAATGGGTCATTCTTTGCTCATTTTGCAATTCAACTGTCACTCCACTAGAGGGAAAAATAGAAAAGGTTGAATCAGTCATTGTGATTGATACTAAGTGTTTATTATAACATATAATTAAAAAGATTTTAGGCCCAGCTAAGTATCAGAATGCATGGCATACTTACTCCAAATTATCTCATTCATGCAATTCCTATTTTGAACCACTTTACAATACAAAAATGTTTGTGTTAATTTTAACCACAAAAATTAGAAGTACAATAGTACTTCTATAGTACTTCTATAGAAAGAGAAACAAATGAGTATTTGCAGATAATATCTCTTCAATGCATCCCTAGTATTTTCTATATGTACTATAATTCTGTTCACCATACTATAAAAGATCAATGGAATACATGACACAACATGTAATCTAACAGGAAATGTTTCACTGAAAAATTCTTTATTTAAAGGAAAACTAGATCCTTGTCACCAGATAAATTACATAGAAGATTTCAGCTCAGTTCAGTCATTCAGAGGTGTCTGACTCTGTGCAACCCCATGGACCGCAGCACACCAGGCTTCTCTATCAGCAACTCCTGGAGCTTTCTCAAATTCATGTCCATCGAGTTGGTGATGCCATCCAACCATCTCATCCTCTGCAGTCCCCTTCTCCTCCCGCCTTCAATCTTGCCCAGCATTAGGGTCTTTTCAAATGAGTCAATACTTCACATCAGGTGGCCAAAGTACTGGAGTTTCAGCTTCAGCATCAGTCCTTCCAGTGAATATTCAAGAATGATTTCCTTTAGAATGGACTGGTTTTATCTCCTTGTAGCCCAAGGGACTCTCAAGAGTCTTCCCCAACACCACAGTCTAAAAAGCATCAATTCTCTGGCGCTCAGGTTTCTTTATAGTCCAACTCTCACATCCACACATGACTACTGGAAAAATCATAGCTTTGACTAGACCAACCTTTGTCAGCAAAGTAATGTCTCTGCTTTTGAATATGTGGTCTAGGTTTGTCATAACTTTTCCTCCAAAGAGCAAGTGTCTTTTAATTCCATGGCTGCAGTCACCATCTGTAGTGACTTGGTAGACCAACAATAACAACAAAAAAAAGTATTTCACTGTTTCCACTGTTTCCCCACCTATTTGCCATGAAGTGATGGAACTGGATACCATGATCTTAGTTTTTTGAATGTTGAGTTTTAAGCCAACTTTTTCACTCTCCTCTTTCACGTTCATTAATAGGTTCTTTAGGTCTTCATTTTCTGCTATTAGGGTGGTGTCATCTGCATATCTGAGGTTATTTGATATTTCTCCTGGCAAACTTGATTCCAGCTTGTGTGTCTTCCAGCCCAGCGTTTCTCATGATGTACTCTGCATTGAAGTTAAATGAGCAAGGTGACAATATACAGCATTGAGTTACTCCTTTCCCAATTTGGAACCAGCCTGTTGTTCCAATTCTGGCTCTAACTGTTGCCTCTTGACCTGCATACAGATTTCTCAGGAGGCAGGCAAGATGGTCTGGTATTCCAGTCTCTTTAAGAATTTTTCACAGTTTTTTGTGATATACACAGTCAAAGGCTTTGGCATAGTCAATAAAGCAGAAGTAGATGTTTACTGGAAATCTCTTGCTTTTTCGAAGATCCAATGGATGTTGGCTGTTTGATCTTTGGTTCCTCTGCCTTTTCTAAACCCAACTTGAACATCTGGAAGTTCATGATTCATGTACTGTTGAAGCTTGGCTTGGAGAATTTTGAGAATTACTTTGCTAGTGTGTGAGATGAGTGCAATTGTTCAGCAGTTTGAACGTTCTATGGTATTGACTTTCCTTGGGACTGGAATGAAAACTGACCTTTTCCAGTCCTGTGGCCACTGCTGGGTTTTCCAAATTTGCTGGCATATTGAGTGCAGCCCTTTCACAGCATCATCTTTTAGGTTTTGAAATAGCTCAACTGGAATTCCATCACCATTAGCCATTAAGGATTCATTGGTTAATTGTGAATAAATGGGAAAGAAAATAAGAGAGAAAAGTGGATGGAAGGAAGGAGGAACAGAAAGCAAAGGAAAGGGAACAAAAAGAGAAAATGAAGAAAAGAAAGTCTCCATTGATACTTGAAAACAACTTGAATTGTCTACACATTGAAAGAATAAGCTTCTCATTAATGCCTGCAAAACACATGCTTTGGATAACCTCTTTCTCTTCCTTGGGGCACATCCTACACATTGACTACTTCTAGTTCCTTGATCCGCACTTGAGTGTTTTATCTTTTTTAGTTTTGTTTAGTTGCTGCTATAAAAATCATTATAAATTTCATGGTTAAAATAACACAAATTTATTATTTTATAGTTTTATACATGAGAATTCTGAAATGTGCCTTATTGGGGTTAAAATCATGGTGTCTTCAAGACTGCATTCTTCTTTGTCTTCTCCAGCTTCTAAATGCCACTGCATTTTTTTTTTTTCTTTTGGTCCATGACCCCACTCTTCCTCCTTAAAAATAAGGATTAGCAGATCAAAGCCTTTTCACACTGCAGTACTGTCATCCCCTCTTTGGCCTCTTTTTTGCCATTTTTAAGGACTGCTATTATGACTTTAGGCATACTGCACTGTTAAGGATAATCTTCCTGTCAAAAAGCCAGCTGATTAACAACTTTAATTATATCTGCAATTTTAATGCCCTGTTTTCAGGTAATATAGCACATTGGCATCTTTGGGAGAAGGGCTTATCACACTTACTTTCTGTGACATGTTGTATTTTAGTAACACTACCCATCAAGCTTCAACCTAGAAGTTCTGTTAGTTTAAAAGACATTTTGTTTCTCAAATTGTGACTTAATTTGTTAAATTTTGATATATCCCTGTTTTCTAAACCTTCAGAATTCACAGAAAGATGCCCCCAAATAGCTAATACTGTAACAATAATTATAAAGATCAATCTCTCATTAGAAAGTATCATTTAATCTTTATTTTTAAAAATATTTTAAGCTTTTTATTTAATAAATAACTTCACTAAACAGCATTGTAAAAAGTGAACTGTTAAAATTAAAAGGCACTTAAAATAAGAATATGAATAGTATGAAACAAAACAGGAAATTCAAACAGTGAGAAGTAAATATACAGTGGTCTGTTATAGCACTAATCTAAAGTAAGAAATGCTTAAGTGATAGCTATTGCATGCGCCACAGTACAACTTCACATGTTCAATAAAAAGGCAAATGTACAGCTAAAGCATCAATGAAAAAGTACTGATTTTATAAAAGTCTTACCCCAAATTACAAACAAATACATTAAATAATCATGTTCATAATATTAATTTCCTCTATACTACCAAAGGATTTAAAAAGCTTTCAAGATTAGCTGCATATCAAAATTTAGAGACTTCCTTTCTTCATGAGCTCACATATTTCCAAATATGTTCCTCACATTTAGACTCAGTAGTAAATGTACCTTGTTTTTAAAAATAGATCCCTAACTCAAATATCCAAAGATATAAGGGGAAAAAATTCCACAAACAGCCCTACAATTTGGTGCTGGATAAGCTTAGTATATACTGACAGTAAAAGATGGAATCAGGAATGTTTTCATTATGTGTTTCCTGAATAGCTTTTCATTATCATATGGCAGGTTCTGAATGTAGCAGTGGGATAACATCATAAATGGTCACTGTAAAAATAACTTAATGTTCTCTTGACCCAAATTAAACCTTTGTTGGTTTGAAATGAGGAACATTTTTTAAAGTTTCTAAAACAAGCATGGTCATAATGTACTTAACATATATTTTATAAGGGTGCTGAGCTTGAAAAGCTGGATTACTCCAAATGAATTCTCATTTGCAAAGATGAAGTAAGTGATTCAAACTAAAAAGATTTTGCACAGTGAAGGAAACTATCAAGGAAACAAAAAGGCAACATACTGTGTGAATGAAGATATTTGCAAATGATATAGTCTATAATGAACTTCCCCGGTGACTCAGCAATAAAGAATCCTATCTGCAATCCAGGAGACACAGGAGATATATATTTGATCCCTGGGTCAAAAAGATCCCCTGGAGGTTGACATGGAAACCCAATCTAGTATTCTTGTCTGAAGAATCTCATGGACAGATGAGCCCAGTGGGCTACAGTTCATAGGGTCACAAAGAGTCAGACATGGCTAAAGGGAATGACCATGAGTACACACATATTCTATAAGGGATTGATATTCAAAATATAGTAAAAAAAAAAAAAAAAAAGTGTATACAATTCAACAATCCAAAAATACAATTCAAAAAACAACCCAATTTAAAAATGGGCAAGAGGACATGAATAAACATTTTCCAAAGAAGACAATTAAATGGTAAGTTCAGTTCAGTTAGTTCCTCAGTCATGTCCAACTCTTTGCCATTCCATGGACTGCAGCATGCCAGGCCTCCATGTCCATCACCAGCTCCCAGAGTTTACTCGAACTCATGTCCATTGAGTTAGTGATGCCATCCAATCTTCTCATTTTCTGTCATCCCCTTCTCCTCCCACCTTCAATCTTTGTCAGCCTTAGGGTCTTTTGAAATGAGTCAGTTCTTTGCATCAAGTGGCCCAAGTATTGGAGTTTCAGCTTCAGCATCAGTCCTTCCAATGAATATTCAGGACTGGTTTCTTTTAGGATGGACTGGTTTTGTCTCCTTGCTCTCCAAGGGACTCTCAAGAGGCTTCTTCAACACCACAGTTCAAAAGCATCAATTCTTCAGTGCTCAGCTTTTTTTATAGTCCAACTCTAACACCAATACACGACTACTGGAAAAACCATAGCTTTGACTAGATGGACCTTTGTTGGCAAATGAATGTCTCTGCTTTTTAATGTGCTGTCTAGGTTGGTCATAACTTTTCTTCCAAGGAGTAAGCGTCTTTTAATTTCATGGCTGCAGTCATCATCTGCAGTGATTTTGGAGCCCCCCAAAATAAAGTCTGTCACTGTTTCCATTGTTCCCCCATCTATTTGTCATGAAGTGATAGGACCAGATGCCATGATCTTAGATCTCTGAATGTTGAGTTTTAAGCTAACTTTTTCACTCTCTTCTTTCACTTTCATCAAGAGGCTCTTCAGTTCCTTTTTGACTTCTGCCATAAGGGTGGTGTCATCTACATATCTGAAGTTACTGATATTTCTCCTGACAGTCTTGATTCCAGCTTATGCTTCATCCAGCCCAGTGTTACTCATGATGTACTCTGCATATATGTTAAATAATGCAGAGTGACAACATACAGCCTTGATGCACTTCTTGCCCGACTTGGAATCAGTCCATTGTTCCATGTCCAGTTCTAACTGCTTTGCCTATTTCTTATCAGATGGTAAACAGGAATGCAAAATAATGTTCAACATCACTAATCATTAGAGAAATGCATATCAAAACTACAGTGAGATATCACCTCACACTTGTCATAATGACTATTATAAAAAAGACAAGGTTTGGCAAGAATGTGGGGAAAAGGGAACCTTTGTGCACTGTTGGTGAGAATGAAAGTTGGTGTAGCCACCATGGAGAACAGTATGCAGAGAACTCAAAAATTTAAAATAAAATATTTCATAATCTAACAATGTCACTCCAGCTATTTACCCTCATGCAAAAAATAATTATAAAAGATGCGTTTACCTTCAAATAAGGAAGCAACTTAAATGCTCATCAATATATGAGTGAATAAATATGTGATTTATATATACAATGGGATATTACCCAGCCATAAAAGAATGAAAGTTTGCCTAAGCTAAGTGAAATACTACAGACAAAGAGCATAGATATTATACAATTTCACTTATATATAGAATCTAAAAAGTAGAACAAATGAACACACATAATAAACAGACTGATAGATACAGAGAACAAAGAGGTGCTTGTCAGAGGGGAGAAAGTAGGGAGAGCAAAGTAATAGGTGAGGAAATTAAGAGACACAAACTTATAGTTGCAAAATAAATGACCCATGGGTATGAAATGTACCATATAAGGAACTATCATCAATAGCTATACAATATGTATGTATGGTGACAAGTGATTAGTAGATTTATTGTGATGATCATTTTGAAATATGTAGAAATATGTGATCTATATGTTGCTAAATAGTGATGTAGGTCAACTATATGTCAAAGACAAACAAAAAAAATTTATAGAAAAACATATCAGATTAATTATCATCACAAGCAAAGGGTGCGGGGTTACTGGATGAAGATGTTCAAAACTTATAAGCTTCTAGTTATAAGATAAATAAGTGCTAGAGATGTAATGTGTAATATGATAAGTATAATAAATACTGATGTATGTTATATAAGAAAATTGTTAAGAGATTGAATCATAAGGAAAATTTTCATCAAAGGAATTTTTTCTCTTTTTAAAACTTTATACCTAATTTTGCATGATGTTGTGATCACTCACCTAGAGCCAGATCCTGGAATGTGAAGTCAAGTGGGCCTTAGGAAGCAACACTATGAGCAAAGCTAGTGGAGGAGATGGAATTCCAGTTGAGTTTTTTCAAATACTGAAAGATGATGCTGTGAAAGTGTTATACTCAATATGCCAGCAAATTTGGAAAACTCAGCAGTGGCCACAGAACTGGAAAAGGTCAGTTTTCATTCCAATCCCAAAGAAAAGCAATGCCAAAGAATGCTCAAACTACCACACAATTGCACTCATCTCACACGCTAGCAAAGTAATGCAAGAATTCTTCAAGCCAGGCTTCAACAGTATGTGAAATATGAACTTCCAGATGTTCAATCTGGATTTAGAAAAGGCAGAGGAACCAGAGGCCAAATTGCCAAAATCCGTTGGATCATTGAAAAAAACAAGAGAGTTCCAGAAAAATATTTATTTCTGCTTTACTGACTATGCCAAAGCCTTTGACTGTGTGGATCACAACAAACTGTGGAAAATTCTTCAGGCGATGGGAATACCAGACCTCCTGAGAAATCTGTATGCAGGTCAAGAGGCAACAGTTAGAACTCGACATGAAACAACAGACTGGTTCCAAATCCGAAAAGGAGTATGTCAAGGCTGTATATTCTCACTCTGCTTATTTAACTTCTATGCAGAGTACATCATGAAAAATGCCAGGCTGGATGAAGCACAAGCTGGAATCAAGATATGGGAGAAATACAGATAACCTCAGATATGCAGATGACATCACCTTTATGGCAGAAAGCGACAAAGACCTAAGGAGCCTCTTGATGAAAGTGAAAAAGGAGAGTGAAAAAGTTGGCTTAAAACTCAATATTCAGAAAGCTAAAATCATGGCATCCAGTCCCCACACTTCATGGCAAATAGATTGGGAAAAAATGGAAACAGTGAGAGACTTCATTATGTTGGGTTCCCAAACCACTGCAAATGGTGACTTTGTAGTTGTGAAACTGGAAGTAAGCCATGACTAACCCTAGACAGCATATTAAAGAGCAGAGGCATTACGTTGCCATAAAAGCTCAGTCTAGTCAAAGCTATGGTTTTTCCGGTACTCATGTATGAATGTGAGAGTTGGACTATAAAGAAAGCTGAGCATGGAAGAATTGATGCTTTTGAACTGTGGTGTTGAAGAAGACTCTTGAGAGTCTCTTGGACTGTAAGGAGTTCCAACTAGTCAATCCTAAAGTAAATCAGTCTTAAATATTCACTTGAAGGACTGATGCTAAAGCTGAAACTCCAATATTTTGGCCACCTGATTCGAAAAGCTGACTCATTTGAAAAGACACTGATGCTGAGCAAGATTGAAGGGAGGAGGAGAAGGAGATGACAGAGAATAAGATGGTTGGATGACATCACTGACTCAATGGTCATGAGTTTGAGTAAGCTCCCAGAGCTGGTGATGGGCAGGGAGACCTGGCGAGCTGAAGTTCATGGGATCAGAGAGGCAGACACGACTGAGCAACTGAACTGAACTGAACTGAATTTTATACCTACATAGTAGAGTCACTAAAATTATTATGATAGTCACCTTGCAAAGTATGTAAGTCCAATCATTGTGTTGTACACCTTAAACTTTTACAGTGTTGCAAGTCAATTTTATCTCAGTAAACCTTGAAGGAAATTATTAAACGGGGCTTCAAGGGAAAAAATGAAATAAATGATTTATATTATCTTATTTTCAAAATATCAGCCAAATAATAATATTTTAGTTCAGGAACAATTTTTAGTTACCAAAGACTATCTTCCTCAACTAATATTAGTAACTATAATTTTCTTTTTTTTTTTTTTTTGACTGCTTTTTTTTTTTTTAATTGTAGTGGTTTTTGTCATACATTGACATGAATCAGCCATGGATTTACATGTATTCCCCATCCCAATCCCCCCTCCCACCTCCCTCTCCACCCGATTCCTCTGGGTCTTCCCAGTGAAGGCTTTTTTTTTTTCTTTTTTCCATAATAGAAGCAAAAACCTCTTCAGATTTGGTTTTTGTTTGTTTGTTTGTTTAGCAAAAACAGATAATAGCATAATAGGTGAGCATGTGGAATATAATTGCTGTTGCTACTTCTTTCCACAGCAATTATATTCCACATGCTCACCTATTATGTTATTATCTGTTTTTGCTAAACAAATAAACAAACAAACAAAAACCAAATCTGAAGAGGATTCTGCTTCTATGGGAAAAAAAAAGCCTTTACTGTATTAATGTAGGTCTTTCTAAAAACAAAATAGCAATTCAAACTTTCAGAAAGGGGATACTTTCTACTTTGTGCCCTTTCAGCCTTCACAAAATTTCATAAGAATTCTCTACTTTCAGATAGTGGGGGGTACCGGTATTTCTTCATGTGAAATGTTATGTTTTTCTAGTGCTTATGCAAAAAAAAAAAAAAAAAATAGAGAGAGACAGAGAACTGAGAAACCTCATGGGCTAGAATAGCAAATAAGACAAAATATATACAAATAGTCTTGAATGTTTTTCATTAAATGCCATTAGATCTAAAGAGATTATTCAGAAACAAGAGGCATTTTTAAGCTATCTGTTTAAAAGCAAATATTAACAGTTTTTCTTGACTTGTTGACATTTGCTAGAAAAATAGAATATTCTTATGTTTCAGAGATTGTTCCTAACAATAGGTTCTTGCTGCTTTCAGAAACTGAAAACAGGGGTGAGGGAGATCTTAAACATCACGTTATAAGTTAATTTTCTCTTGTCTCCAATGATATATCTGATTCCACTTGTGTGAAGTACTCAAGTACATCATGATAATTTGGAGAATATTAATAATTAAGAGTTATATTTGGATTTAAAATACATATGGAAATATAAAAACACTTTGTATGTATTAGTAAAAGATTTGTTTAGGCTGATCACTATATTTAATCTAGGATCACTTCCTTGATATTTAAAAATTAGTTTTTATCACTGATTACTTTAGGAGTAATTTGTGCTCCAAATAATTGTTTCTGGAAAACTAAACAATCAATGAAAAAGATTCTAATCTAAGACTTAAAATATATTTTAAAATATGCCATACCTTGAAATAGCTGTAAGTAAAATCAGCTTAGAGAAATGTCCAGGTGGAAATCTGACCAGGAGTTGATCAGCATTCTAAATTATCCAAGAAATACTATGTTTAGCAAATGTGGATTTGCTAGAAATAGAAATTTAGAGATGGAGAGTCATAGGGAGGATAGACAGCAACATGCCAGCAGGTAGAAGGCAGGAGCTGCCCTGAACAATTGAAAATGGTTTCTGGTGTCACAACACCTGGATTCAAATGCTGTCTCCTGTGCTTCACTGCAGTGTGAAACGTTGGGTTGTAAGACAGTCTCTAAAGATCCCCATCCTGGGCAGTCATGTCCTTGTGAAATTTCCTTCTGTGGAGTATGGGCTGGACCTAGTGACTTGAATCTAAATGATACAATACAGCAAAGGTGATGTCACTTCCATGGTTAGGTTACAAAACATTACAATCTCCATTCTGCTGGCAGACTGTCTTCATTACTTTGCAAGCTTTCATGAAGCAAGCTGTCTAATGGGAGAGCCCAGGTGGGAAGTAGCTGAAGTTGACTGGAAGTCAGTCAGGGCCTTCAGGGCCCTGAATATCACCAACAACCACTCCGTGAGTTAGAAGCAAATACTTATCCAGTTAAGCTTTCTTTGTACCCTTCTGAGACTTGCTGAGGTAGAGGGTTTACCCAAGATATGGAATTCCTGAGTCAGAGAAATTGTGCAGGATTTGGTGTTGTGTTAAGTCACTAAGTTTTGGAGTAATTTGTTATGTAGCTGTAAATAACTAATACATGCCCGTGACCACTAACAAACTACATAATTTCTTAAGCTTTCAGTGTTCAGATCTATCAACTGGTGATGATAAGAGTAGCCATGTCATTTATGAAGAACATTGCTGCATTTATCACATACCCTGCGAACAGTAGCAAACATTAAGGAGTATAGAAGTGCCAACAGACAATACACCTCTTCTGTCTAAATTTTAAAAACAAATTAGAAATAAGGCAAAGTAAGGCAGATGTAGAAAAAAAATTACATTATTATGGATCAAGCTGAATCTGACAGATTATAGTTTATATCTATAGATTAGTAGAGGTAAAACTACTGAATCCCAGATTTAGGCAGAATTTTGCAACCATTAACAGCAGCACCAGATTTAGCAAGCCTTTTCCATATGAGATGCTCACTTCTGGTAGATGTGAGATTTCTTTTACAGCACAAAGAAAGAAAGAAGCATGCTTGTTGTCTGTGCTCAGAATTCCCAGGAGAAAGAGAGAAAAGAGGGTATCATTGATCTAGAAATGCTAGCCTTTTCTTTCCAAACCTACCAATCAAATAAAGTCACTCCACTATAAGCTTCCCTTGTGGCTCAGTTGGTAAAGAATCTGTCCGCAATGTAGGAGACCTGGGTTCAATCCCTGGATTAAGAAGATCCCTTAGGGAAGGGAAAGGTTACCCACTCCAGTATTCTGGCCTGGAGAATTCCTTGGATTGTGAGAGGGTAACAGGCAGGAAGGTCAGGGGTCTCCAAATGGAGGAAATAGGCTGCAAGCGCCAGACATTTTTATCTCTCTTAAGCGGCAGGAGGAAACAAACCAACGATATTTTTTTCTTCTCTATGCAAATTTAAAAGGAGGTTTCTCTTAAAATGCTGTGTTGCCATGACACCTGGTTTCACCTGAAGCTAACTACTCTCAAACCTTGAGTTAACCAATACATTTCTTTTTCTTATGGAAATGTTTGTCTTAAGCTATGTTAATATACCCCAGACTCTGTCTTCAAGTTGGTTCCGCCAAATGGCCAAACCTACTTACTCAGATATTGTTCCCCTAATCTATGTAAATGAAACTATTTGTTTGGTAATCTGCCCTTCTACAAGATTCAAGTCAATCGTATTATGGCCAGGGATGAATTATCTGGTGCCATTCTAAATTCTAAGACATTCCTTTCTTTTCATTAACAGACTGTGAGTGACTATATAACTTATAGCTAAAGACTAGGAGGGGGGTACTCTTTCCGCCCCCTTCTGATGCCTATGTCAGAAGCTTTCTCTATCTCCTTTATACTTCAATAAAACTTTATTACACAAAAGCTCTGAGCGATCCAGCCTCATCTCTGGCCCCGGATTGAATTTGTCTCCTCCGGAGGCCAAGAATCCTGCGTCTTATTGTTCAGCAACAACCTTTCATCTTGGGGGCTCATCTTGGATCCTTCAGGACAAGGTAAGGATGCTTGGAGCTCTAGTTCTTTGTTCTCCTAGCGAACACGTTTTCTGCTGTACTTCACTAACTCTATGGTGTGCTTGTGTGAATGAATGAAACGCCCTGCGCGAAGCAAATGAGGAGCCCTGCTCTGCCATTCTGCAGCGACCTCATAAGGCTTATGACAGAAACCTGTCGGGGGTTTATACCGACCTGCCAATGCCAAGAGGCCCCCAATGTCTCCTTCGAGAACCGACCAGAAATGGGCAAATCATGTGGACCGAACTCTCCTTTCTCGGTCAAACTTTTCAGTCTCTTTGACCATTTCATAACTCCTTGGGAACTAGAAGTACTAACCTAATCTATCGGATCATAGACTTTCAAGGGGCTTGTGATCTATGTTGCTACTCTTCTGTGGTCTAGGTCTCAAACTGGGATTGGTAGTCAGGAAGCACCTAGCCTCGCTAGGACTCAAAAGTTTGGAAGCTAGATGGAGCTCTAACTCCAAGAGCATCTCTGAGGTTAAAAGTTACTCGGATTGGAACTGCAATGTTTTGTTTGTTTGTTTGTTTGTTTTCCTTTGATAACACTGGCTCTTAGTGGACCAGAGGAGGCTCTTACACTGGTGTGGTGACGCTTGGAAGGAACATCTCAGTTTAAAGTTCGTGCAGGTCTTATTGCAGTCAGGAATATATTCAAGGTCATGCACAGGCACTCAGGTGATGAATGTTTCCCCCAGATGTCTTAGCTTGGGAGGCATTCCGGAAGGTTACTCTGATTGCACCCCAGGTGGCATCAGAGGCAAGCGAGGTGAAGAGCTGGACGTCAGTCAGGGATGCCATCAGGTCTACCCCTGGTGCATCCCCACCCTGTCTCAGTGGTAGAACCGGGAGGGAGGAGTGTGATACCTGCGTCGGTGAGGGACAGACTAAGTCTGACTGGGAAGGAAAAGCTTTTGGTGTAAAGTCTGTCTACACCCCCATCTAGAGCAGGGAGGGACGCCTCCAGTAGAAAAAATATTGCTGGTTTGTTTCCTCCTGCAGCTTAAGAGAGATAAAAATGTCTGGCACTTGCAGCCTATTTCCTCTGTTTGGAGACCCCTGGCCTTCCTGCCTGTTACCCTCTCAATTGTGTAATCTGTGGTTTGCAAAGAGTCAGGCACGACTGAGCAAATTTCACTTTCACTTCAAAATAGGAACAGAGTACAGGAGAAGACAGATGTCAAGGATGGACTACAATGATCATCCCTCCTTGGAAACACCATGAATAACTAGTAGAATTGGTGGAATAGAGTCATAGAAGTTGTAGTAATATTATTAGAGTCAGCAGTACTAATCATGTTACAAAGCATCTAGTTCACGGGACTGCTAAAGCTGTCAGTAGAAATAGGGATTTCAGTGTTTTTATATACAAAATACAATAAATATGAATAGCATTTCATACATTCCCTTAATAAATTTCATATAGATGAAACCTTAAGATGATAATTTGAATTACTATGTAGCTCAGGGCTTCCCTAGTAGCTCAGTCAGTAAAGCATCTGCCTGCAATTCAAGAGACCTGGGTTCTATCCCTGGGTCGGGAAGATCCCCTGGAGAAGGAAATGGCAACTCACTTCAGAATCCTTGCCTGGAAGATTCAATGCACAGAAGAGCCTGGCAGCCTACAGTCCATGGGATCGCAAAGAGTTGGACTCGACTGAGCGACTAACACACACACACACACACACACACACACACACATACACACATACACTATGTTGCTCTGACTGTAAAGTATAGTTATTGAGCATTGTCAATAAATGCATGCTATAAATTATGTATTAAAATAAGTTCATTGCCTCTGGCTTAACTAAATGAATCAAATATTTAAGATTTGCAGATGTTCATTAGCAGAAGTAAATCATGTTACGTAGTGATAATACTAACATATTGTAATCCTGGTAGACCTGCCTAGGTAGCCAGCTAGGTTTCCCCTGAAATACATTATACAAATAGCAATGAATGTTGATAAGCCACATAAGTCACCTGATTAGTCTGAAAGCATTTATAAGAGGAACTGCCATCTTTATATATTTGCTCAGTTCCACTTAAATGATTTAACTTAACTGGAATTAGACTTAAACAGCCCTGGTGATAGGAAAAAAAAGAAAACAGAGGAATTGCCAGGAAATTAATATGACATCAAATAGATTACAACACAGAGTATAACGTAATCTAAACAATAGAAAATTTTTGGACAATTGCACCTAGATAACAGCAATAAACTAATATCAGTAAGACAATAATATTCTTATATTCTGTAGAAGTCAGTCCCATGTTCATATATACTTAAACATTATTTCCGCATCTGTTATAGGATCATTGACCTAAAGATTAATTGTTAAGACTTGGAATAAAGGTCAGTTCAGTCCAGTTCAGTTGCTCAGTCGGGTCCGACACCTTGTGACAGCATGAACAGCAGCTTGCCAGGCCTCCCTGTCCATCACCAACTCCCAGAACTTGCTCAAACTCATTCCATCGAGTTGGTGATACCATCCAACCATTTCATCCTCTGCTGTCCCTTTCTCCTCCTGCCTTCATTCCCAGCATCAGAGTCAGATCTTCTGACTCCAGTGAGTCAGATCTTCTCATCAGGTAACCAAAGTATTGGAGCTTCAGCTTCAGCATCTGTCCTTCCAATGAACATTCAGGACTGATCTCCTTTAGGATTGACTGGTTGGATCTCCTTGCAGTCCAAGGTACTCTCAAGAGTCTTCTCCAACACCACAGTTAAAAGCATCAGTTCTTCAGCATTCATCTTTCTTTATGGTCCAATTCTTATATCCATACACAACACTGGAAAAGCTGCAGCTTTAACTAGACAGACATTTGTTGGTAAGGTCTCTGCTTTTTAATAAGCTGTCTAGGTTGGTCATAGTTTTTCTGTTTGTTTCTTTGTTTGTTTGTTTGTTTTCTTTCAAGGAGCAAGCATCTTTTAATGTTATGGCTGCACTCTTTCCCATGAAGTGATGGGGCTGGATGCCACGATGTTCTCTTTCACTTTCATCTAGAGGCTTTTTAGTTCCTCTTTGCTTTATGCCATATGGGTGGTGTAATCTGACCTGATGTTATTGATACTTCTTCCATCAATCTTGATTATAGCTTATACTTCATCCTATCCAGCATTTCACATGAATAAGGTCTATAAATGCTTAAACTTTTGTGAATTCTGAAATGGAAGTTTATTATTAAGTGATGATAAAATGCAAAAAAACAAAAAATTCCTCAATATGTAAGGTTTGAAAAAGGCAAAGTTAATAGAATTTGTATGTAAAAATACAGTGGTGTAGATAAATTTCAATAATGCACAAGAAAGGCAAATGTTTGATCATGTCACTTATTATATTTTTTCCAGTAATGAAAATTATTTTTAAATCTCTAATAAACTTTGAAAGTAAGTCCTGTATTTTTTCCTCTTGAAATCTCTCTTCATCCATAGAATCATGTGGATTAACATATATGCTTCTATAAAGTAAGCTCATCATAATATGGTATTTAATATGTCACATAAAAGCTCTAAACTATGTAAGGAATGTTTATTCTTAAATATCCCCTTAAAATAATTGTTTTGGAAGTAACTTACAAAAAGTAATAAATTTAATTTGGCAGAAGAGGAAATAGAGAATTCCCATATAGAATGAAAAGTGTAAAATTGTGAAAAGGTTTTGCAAAGAGCTGCCAAGATGCATAACTTTGGAAAAATAAGGCAAATAGGAAAATTTCCAAAGAACTGAGAATTTTAACCACCCTGAGACAAAGAAAGCACTGCTCCCCTCTCCAGCTTGCTTCTTCAACTACTTTCCTAATTCCCATTCTTGAAAGAATCACTGAAGAAAACAAAATCACACGGAAAGGAGAACAGAAGGAAAATATTTGTAATTCAGCATAAAGGGTTTAAATTTGCTTG
The DNA here is from genome assembly GCF_019320065.1 of Cervus canadensis. NCBI lineage: Eukaryota > Metazoa > Chordata > Mammalia > Artiodactyla > Cervidae > Cervus > Cervus canadensis. The sequence goes on from NC_057405.1 coordinate 19,840,909, forward strand.
AAAAAGAAAAATCAATCACTTCTGGGAGAGGGTGGTAAGGAGAAGATGAGTGGAGTTTTACTTTCTTGAAAGCTGGACTAGTTCCCTTAAGAAAGCTGGCATGTGATACTCAGGCATAAAGCTGGACATCGCCATTTCTAAAGGAGTGTGAGGACAAAAAGGACACAGATGATACTCTAATAAGTTCCAATGCTTGATAAGTTTTGAGTGCCAACTCTGCCCATATCGATACAAGAAACCAGACTGTACAATTATGGTATGCACTGAGAGTAAGTGGAGATAGGTGTGAGGTTTTTCAGTTGCTTTCCGGTAATCTGAATGTTTAACTGGAATTGAAGGATGAAGAGAGTCTTTGCTGTTGTTGTTCAGTTGCTCAGTCATGTCTGACTCTTTGCAATCCCATGGACTGTAGCACGCCAGGCTTCCCTGTCCTTCACTATCTCCCAGAGTTTGCTGAAACTAATGTCCATCCATTGAGTTAGCGATGCCATCCCACCACCTCATTCTCATCACCCAATCTATTCCTGCCCTCAATTTTTCCCAACATCAGTCTTTTCCAATAGGTTGGTTCTTCACATCAGGTGGCCAAAGTACTGGAGATTCAGCATAAGTTTTTACAAAAAATATTCAGGGTTGATTCCCTTTAGGATTGACTGGTTTGATCTCCTTGCAGTGCAAGGGACTCTCGAGAATCTTCTCTAGCATCACACTTTGAAACTATCAATTCTCTGGTGCTCAGCCTTTATAGTCCAACTCCCACATCAGTACAAGACTACTGGACAAACCATAGTTTGACTATATGGACTTTTGTCAGCAAAGTGATGTCTCAACTTTTTAATATGCTGCCTAGGTTTGTCGATTTTTCTTTCAAGGAGAAAGCATCTTTTAATTTCTTGGCTGCAGTCACTGTCCACAGTGATTTTGGAGCCCAAGAAAATAAAATCTGTGACTATTTCCACATTTCCCAATCTATTTGCCATGAAGTGATGGGATCAGATGCCATGATCTTAGTTTTTTAAATACTGAGTTTTAAGTCAGCCTTTTCACTCTCCTCATCAAAAGGCTCTTCTTTTCCTCTTCACTTTCTGCCATTAGAGTGGTATCATCTGAATCTCTGAAGTTGTTAATATTTCTCCCAGCTCTCTTTATTTCAGCTGAGCTTCATCCATTTGGCATTTCACATGATATAGTCTGCATAGAAGTTAAATAAGCAGGGTGACAATATACACCATTGATGTAATCCTTTCCCAATTTGGAACAATGGATGGGTTTTAACTGTTGCTTCTTTACCTGCATACAGGTTTCTCAGGAGGCAGATAAAGTGGTCTGGCATTACCATCTCTAACAATTTTCAGAGTTTGTTGTGATTCACAAAGTCAAAGGCTTAAGATTAATCAATGAACCAGAAGTATTAATAGATATTTCTTCTGTAATTCCCTTGCTTTCTCCTTGATTCAACAATGGTTGACAATTTGATCTCTAGGTCCTCTGCTTTTTTAAAACAAAGCTTATAAATCTAGAAATCCCTGGTTCATGTATTGCTGAAGCTTAGCTTGAAGGATTTTTAGCTTAACCCATCTAGCATGTGAAATGAGTACTATCTAGCAACTGTACAGTAGTTTGTACATTCTTTGCCCTTCTTTGAGACTGGAATGAAAACTAGTATTTTCCAGTCCTGTGGTCACTGTTGAGTTTCCAAATTTATTGAAATATTCTGATTCACTGACTGCACCAAAGTCTTTGATTGTGTGGATCACAACAAACTGTGGAAAATTATTCAAGAGATGGGAATACCAAACCAGTTTACTTGCCTCCTGAGAAACCTGTATGCAGGTCAAGAAGCAGCAGTTAGAACTGGACATGGAATAACAGACTGGTTCCAAATCGGGAAAGGAGTACATCAAGGCTGTATATTGTCACCCTGCTTATTTAACTTCTATGCAGAGTACATCATGTGAAATGCTGGGCTGGATGACTCAGAAGCTGGAATCAAGATTGCTGGGAGAAATATCAACCACATCAGATATGCAGATAATACAAGCCTAATAGCAGAAAATGAAAAGAAACAAGAGTTTCTTGATGAGGGTGAAAGAGCTGGCTTAATACTCAACACTCAAAAAAACTAAGATCGTGGCATCTGGTCCCATCACTTCATGCCAAATAGATAGGAAAAATCTGGAAACATTCACAGATTTTATTTTCTTGGACTCCAAAATCACTTGTGGACAGTGACTGCAGCCAAGAAATTAGAAGATGGTTGCTCCTTGGAAGAAAAACTCTGACAAACCTAGACAGCATATTGAAAATTAGAGCCATCACTTTGCTGGCAAAGATCTGTATAATCAACGCTGTGGTTTTTCCAGTAGTCATGTACTGATATAAGAGTTCAACCGTAAAGAAGGTTGAGCACGGAACAAATGATGCTTTTGAACTGTGGTGTTGGAGATGACTTTTGAGAGTCCCTTGTGATGCAAGGAGATCAAAGCAGCCAATTGAAAGGAAATCAACCCTGAATATTTTTTGGAAAAGTGAAAGCAAAAGTTGCTAAATCTTGTGACCCCATGCACTGTAGCATCCATGGAATTCTCCAGGCCAGAATACTGGAGTGGGCAGCTGTTCCCTTCTCCAGGGCGTATTCACAACCCAGGAGACCTGCATTGCAGGTGGATTATTTACCAGCTAAGCCACCAGGGAAGCCCAAGAATACTGGAGTGGGTAGCCTATCCCTTCTCCAGCGGATCTTCCCAGGCCAGGAATCGAACTGAGGTCTCCTGCAATGCAGATGGATTCTTTACCAACTGAGCTATCAGGGAAGCCCCCCACTTTTTTTTTTCTTTTTTGTAAGGACTGAAGCTCCAAAACTTTTGCCACCTGATGTAAAGAGCCAACTGATTGGAAAAGACTGATGCTGGAAAAGAATGAGGGCAGGAATAGAAGTGGGTGTAGAGGATGAGATGATGGGATGACATCACTGATTCAACTGACGTGAGTTTGAGAAAACTCCAGGAGATAGCGAAGAACTGCAATGCTTGGCTTGCTACAGTCCATATGATTGCAGAGTTGAACACGACTTAGTGATTGAACAATAACAACATCATTGAGTGAAGCAATTTAACAGCATCATCTTTTAGAATTTGAAATAACTCACCTGAAAATCTGTCATCTCCCACTAACTTTGTTCATAGGAACGCATCCTAAGGCCCACTTGACTTCATACTCCAGGATTTTTTCTCTAGTTAAGTGACACACCATCGTGGCTAAATGGGGAGCTAAGACCTTTTTTGTACAGTTCTTCTGTGTATCCTTGCTACCACTTCTTTATCTCTTCTGCTTCTGTTAGGGCCTACTCATTTCTGACCCTTATCATGCCCGTCCTTGCATGAAGTGTTCCCTCAATCTTTCCAATTTTCTTGAAGACACATCTAGTCTTTCCCATTCTACTGTTTTCCTCTATTTCTGTTCATTATTCATTTAGGAAGGCCTTTGTACGTCTCCTTGCTATTCTCTAGAACTCTACATTCAGTCGGGTATATTTTTCCCTTTCTTCCTTTTTACTTTTTTACTTTTCACATGTCTTCTTTCCTCAGCTATTTGTAAAGCCTCCTCAGACAACCGCTTTGCCTTCTTGCATTTCTTTATTTGGGGGTTGATTTTGGTTGCTGCCTCCTGTTCAATGTTACTAACTTCTGTTTATAGTTCTTCAGGCGCTCTGTCTACCAGATCTAATCCATTGAATCTGTCTGTCACCTTTACTGTATAATCACAAGGGATTTTATTTAGATCATACCTGATTGGCCTAATGATTCTCTACTTTTTTCAATGTAAGCCTAAAATTTACAGTAAAGAGTTCATGATCTGAGCCACAGTCCACTTCAGGTCTTGTTTTTACTGACTGTGTAGACATCTTTAGCTGCAAAGAACACAATCAACCTGATTTCAGTATTGACAGTCTGGTGATGTTCCTGTGTAGAGCTGTCTCCTGAGTTGTTGGAAATAGTTGTTTTCTATGACCGGCATGTTCTCTTGACAAAACTCTGTTAGCCTTTATTCACCTTCATTTTTTATACTCCTAGGCCAAACTTGCCTGTTATTGTGCATATCTCTTGACTCCCTACTTTTGCATTTCAATCTCCTATGATAAAAAGGACATCTTCTTTTGGTGTTAGTTCTAGAAGGTGTTGTAGGTCTTCATATAACCGGTCAACTTCAGCTTCTTCAGCATCATTGGTTGTGGTGTAGACTTGGATTACTGTGATGTTGAATGGTTTTCCTTAAAAATGAACCAAGATCACTCTGTTGTTTTTGAGAACGTACCTAAGTACAATGTTTTGGACTGTTTCATTAACTTAAAGAGCTACTCCATTTCTTCTAAGGGATTCTTGCCCACAGTAGTAGACATACTGATCATATGAATTAAATTCACCCATTCCAGTCCATTTTAGTTCACTGATTCCTAAAATGTTGATATTCACTCTTGCCATCACTTGTTTGACCATATCAAATGTACCTTGATTCATGTGCCTAGCATTCCAGGTTCCTATGCAATATTGTTCTTTATGGTATTGGACTTCACTTTCACCACCAGACACATCTACAACTGGGCATCTTCTTTGGCCTAGCTGCTTCTTTCTTTCCAGAGCTATTAGTTTACCTTCTTCTCTTCCCAAGAAGCATATTGGGCACCTACTGTGTGGAGAGTTAATCTTTCAATGTCATATCTTTTTGCCTTTTTCTTACTGTTCATGAAGTTCTACTAGCAAGAATACTAGTTAAGTGGGAGTGGGTTGCCATTTCCTCCTCCAGTAAATAGTGTTTGTTAGAACTCTTCACTATGACCCAACCATCTTGGGTGGCCATGCGTGTCCTGGCTCATAGCTTCACTGAGTTATGCAAGCCACTTTCCCATGACAAGGGTGTAATCCATGAAGGGGTAAGATAAGGTAGGGAACTCCTAATGAATATATCCAAAATCAGGCCCAAACTAATCATAGTTAAAATGAATTTACATTAACCCCTACATTACTTTTTTAAATTAATTTACTTTTTTAGTGAAGGATATTTGCTTTACAGAATTTTGCTGCTTTCTAGTCACACCTCAACATGAATCAGCCACAGGTAAACATATATCCCCTCCCTATTGAAACTCCCCCCCTCCCCGTCTCCCTCCCCATCCCACACCTCTAGGTTGATACAGAGCCCCTGTTGAGTTTCCAGAGCCATTTGGTGGAGAGTTTAAGTAAATAATAATTGTTATCTAAGAGATTTGAATCTTTTTTGACAGACTTTAAAATGGATTTCAGGTATAAAAGGAAAAAAAATTACATCAAACTTGTCAACCTTGTTTTTGTGACCTTATATAGAATGTAATTCATTATAATGTAATTGTCGATTATGGAACATAAGACATTATATTTCCTCTTTATCAATTAAAAAATAATTTCTATATAATATCTTTTGTGCCAGTTTTATTTATAGAGAGAGCTTCTTCCATTACTATCATTTTCCCCTCATGAAATCAATAGAAATCATTTTTTCAAATATAAATTCTAAAATGTACAATTTATTCATTTAAATCAATGCACATACCTGAGATTTAAAAAAAAAAGTATCTGGAATGAAGCATTCATTAAAATTCAGTGGACTAACTTGATTTAAGAACTAAAGAACAGACTGTACTTCATCCTGTTACAATGTTACAATGTTTACAAAGTTTTTTTTGTTTGTTTGTTTGTTTGTTTTTTAACTCTATAGCAGCTGTTGGGTGATTATGCTGCTTTTGGATCTTTCCTAAGACTTGTAGCAAAAGAAAACAAATGCAATATATTTTAGTTCTGTGGAAGTTTTTTCACAGTATGCATCCATAGACAAATAGAGAGAAAGTGCATTATAAGCTTCTGCAAAGATGAATTTGTCAGTATTCTTGGTCTCAAACAACGGAAAATGATGCAGGTTACTGGGACAAGGAATGGAAATGATTGGACAGCTACCAGATGTAAGACAAGAATCAACCAGGTTACTGAAGAACTCTTCTTGCAACTAAGACTTCTACAGTATGAATGTGGCTACTATCATAATATATTCTAATCTAACTTCGATATTTTTGTGTTCCTGAGCTAGAGTTCAGATTTCAGGTAGGCATGTTGAATTGGCTCCATTGAGTAACTAGCCAGCATTCCACATGCCAGGTGTTAGAGAAAGCTAGTATATATCCTTCAAACCTATAGTGGAAGCTAGTCTCTTAAAATTCTCAGCGACTTACAACACAGTTTACCACCTAAGGTATATAAAGCCAAACTATATATACTGTATAAGCACAGGGAGCCAGGTCTGGTGCTCTGTGATGTCCTGGAGGGGTGAGATGAGGGGAGGAGAGAGATGCTATGGAGGGAGGGAATGTATGTATAATTATGGCTGATGTGCATTGCTGCTTGGCAGAAACCAACAGAACACTGTAAAAAAATTTAAATATTTAAATTAAAAAATAGAAAAAGAAAGTGATTTTTCAGCAGTGTCTCATAGTAAAGCTGACTTTACAAAATACATTTTGCAATGCATATGCAATTTTTAAATAAAATATATTAAGTCATATGGGCCCCTGTGCAGTGTTTTATATATTTTTGGAGCTTTATCAAGTGGATGGTTTTGGTTCCTGGGCCATTTATTGGATATATTTGAATGTCTCATTGGACTCATTATTGTTCCTGTGTTTTTAATAGTTATGCGATGGCTAAAATGAAGAATATACAACAAAGTGTTTTGAATAAATGCTATAATTTTGGATTTTGGAAGCATTAAATGATCAAAATATTTAAACTTTGAACACTACCAGGTATCATGTAAAAAGAAGTACTTAGTAAAATTCTCTTTGGAGTTTGCTTTAACATTCATATTATTTTCAGAATAATACTCTTTCTATAGAAGACCTATTTTCTAAGTGAGAAATGGTATGCAGTGTTATGATAAAGCAGCAATATTGATCTAAAACAGCAGGCAAATAAAGACATTGATAGTGTATTTACTAGTACAGCAGTGTTATATTTGAACTAACCAATTAACTCTCAGAATTCTGGTGGTTTATAAGAACAAATATTGATTTTTGCTTGCACCAAATTCCAAGGCAGTGGTTGTATGGGATGGTGGGAGGAGGATGTCCATGCTTCCTGTGGTCTCTTAAAGTCCAGACTGACAGAAGTGTCACCATCTATGGCTGCACGTTTTGGACTATGTAACCCCATAACCTCTTTACTTGCCACACAAGAGGAAAACAACTGGAGAATTGAGTCATGTGTCAATCTGGAAATGGCATGCATTATTCTGAAAGCCAATAAATTTAATTTCCTCTCAACTGGATGCATTAAAGGCATATGTTTAATGCTATTAGAAGGAAGTATTTAGTAGCATGGATTTTAGCTTTCAAAATATATTTCAATCTATATCCGGGTAAGTCTTGTCAATCTGCTAGTACTGTTTGAAGAAACTGTGTGCAAAGTAAAACAATAGGACCTACGGAACACAAAGAAGAAACATTATCATCTGATTTCAATTAAAATAATTTCAGAAATCAAATGTATTACTTTAGAAGTGGTATTAATATCAAATTATCTTTATAATTTGTTTTAATTTCTTATCAAATATAATCCCACCCTACTATCTACAGGTGCATATATCAGGAATAATTTGACAATTAGGAAAGAAATGTAATAAAGCAAATTCTCTCTCTAGATAGATAGATAGATAGATAGATAGACAGACAGACATAAAAAGTCCAGTAAAAAGGCTTTCCTGGCGGTCCAGTGGTTAAGAATCCCCCTGACAATGCACGGGTTCTGTCCCTGGCCTGGGAAGGTCCCATGTGCTGTGAGGAAACTAAGCCTGTGCATCATGACTACTGAGCCAGTGCTTGAGAGTCTGCAGGAGGGTACTACTGAGCCTGTGTGCCAAAAACTGCTGAAGCCTCTGCGTCCAGAACCCGTGCCTGCAACGGGAGAAGCCACTGCAGTGAGAAGCCTGCACAGCACAGCAGAAAACCAGCACAGCCAAAAATAAAGAAATAAATCTTTTTTAAAAGCCAGCATTTTAAAGCATAAGGACTTAAGACTCTTTTTTCTTAACAACCATCTCACTCTGTCTATTCTTTTCTAATTATGTATATTAGACTTCAAAACTTGGGGTACACGTGTCTCTTTCAGATCTGGTTTCCTCGGTGTGTATGCCCAGGAGTGGGATTGCTGGGTCATATGGAAGTTCTATTTCCAGTTTTTTAAGGAATCTCCACACTGTTCTCCATAGTGGCTGTACTAGTTTGCATTCCCACCAACAGTGTAAGAGGGTTCCCTTTTCTCCACACCCTCTCCAGCATTTATTGCTTGTGGACTTTTGGATAGCAGCCATCCTGACTGGCGTGTGGTGGTACCTCATTGTGGTTTTGATTTGCATTTCTCTGATAATGAGTGATGTTAAGCATCTTTTCATGTGTTTCTTAGACATCTGTATTTCTTCTTTGGAGAAATGTCTGTTTAGTTCTTTGGCCCATTTTTTGATTGGATCATTTATTTTCCTGGAATTGACCTGCAGGAGTTGCTTGTATATTTTTGAGATTATTTCTTTGTCTGTTTCTTTCTTTGCTATGTAAATCCATGACCGATTCATGTCAATGTATGGTAAAAACCACTACAATATTGTAAAGTAATTAGCTTCCAACTAATAAAAATAAATGAAAAAAAAAAAAAAAACTTGGATATACAGGAAAAGAATGACTTTTAATGGGGAATATAAATTCTTATTAAAAAATGATACATTAAAAGTGAGGAGGGACTTCCTTGGCAGTTTCAGTGGTTAAGACTCTGCCTTACAATGCAAGGGATAGGGTTTTGATATCTGGTGGGGGAAATAAGATCCCACATGCCTTGGGACAGCTAAGCCTAGGTACCACAACTAGACAGCCAATGCACCACAAAGAAAGATCTCACAAGCTGCAACTAAGATCCAAGACAGTCAAATAAATAAATAAAATTTTTTTAATATGGGGAGAACCCTCAAATCAGTCAATTAGAAGTATATGAATTTATCTCAGTTTAAACAATACTCTCAAATCTAAATGCATGATTAACTACTGGTATATTAATATACATACATATTACACTTGCATATATGTATGTATGTATATATCTACATATACATTGCAGTTATATGTGTACATCATGTGTGTGTGTGTGTGTGTGTGTGTGTGTGTGTGCACATGCACATTTAGTCGTGTCTGACACTTGACAACTTCATAGACTGTAACCTGCTAGGATCCTCTATCCATGGGATTTCTCAGGCAAGAAGATTGGAGTGGGTTGCCATTTTCTTTTCCAGGGACATCATAAGTATAATATGTATGTTTAGCAAGAGATATTTTCTACTTACTAATCTTCCACTTTTAAATTATTTATAAAAGAATTTGTAATTCTTAAAAATACAAATTTTCAAAATAGAGTATGGCAAGTGTTTTTTAAAATAATGACCATACGCTGCTGTAACACATACACAAACATACATACACAGACACACACACATATATATCAATGTAAACACACAAGTGTAACATCTTTGTTCTTGCTTTAAAGTTATAATTTAATACAAACAATAAATAAGATTTACATATGAAAAGATGTATGAAAGAAAATTGATTTTATCTTCTAAACCATAAACAAATGTATATAAGTGAGTAATTTCAGTTTTCTTAATTCCATTGACTTAATTGCAGATAACTTATGGAAAATCTGATGGTAGTGGTGAATTTTGAGCTCCATAAAGGAAAATTATTTACCAGGCTTAAGAGCAGAAATATTGTGGCAGTTCATAAGCAAGAAAGTGTTATGAAGCAAGACACATGTTAGGAAGATTTATTTGACACTTAGTACAAAACATGATAATCATGTAATGAGCTATTGATGAAGCCTAGGCAAATGAAATGAGGTCTTGATCTACTTCATAGCTTTACCAATGGAAAGCAGGCAATGTTAAAGAGAACTAGTCATGAGCAAAACTACAGCAGGACAACTGTGGTGTGGGGTATCAGAGTGTGTTGATTTTCAATACTAAATTGCTGTGGGTGTTGGGCACGGGTGACTAGAATAAGAAAGTGACATTATTTGGGTGGGACATGTGGACAGAGGAGGGAAGAGAATGCCAGAGATAAAGCCAGGGATTTCATGTTTAAGTCAGTCTATCTGGTGAAGGTGGTTGACACGACAGATGTCATTCCAGAGAATAGAAGCTAATGAAGAGGGAAAAGAGACTGTCATGAAATCACAATAAATACCATACTATGTGAAACATTAGGTTGGGCAAAAACACCCTTCAGTTTTTAGGTAATAATAAAAGACACCTTGTTCATTTTGCCAAGAATTTTATTGAATAATGTGTTCACTGCCTGTGTCCACTATCTTCTGCCATTTTTTAGGTAACTTCTTAATTCCAAAATCACTGCAGATGGTCACTGCAGCCATGAAACTAAAAGACACTTGCTCCTTAGAAGGAAAGCTGTGACAAACCTAGATTGTGTATTAAAAATCAGAGACACTACTTGCCAACAAAGATCCGTATAGTCAAACATGGCTTTTCCAGTGGCCATGTGTGGATGTGAGAGTTGGACCATAAAAAAAGGTGCTGCTGCTGCTGCTAAGTCGCTTCAGTCGTGTCCGACTCTGTGCAACCCCATAGATGGCAGCCCACCAGCCTCCGCCATCCTTGGGATTCTCCAGGCAAGAACACTGGAGTGGGTTAAAGAAGGGTGAGTGTCTATGAATTGATGCTTTTGAATTACGGTGTTGGAGAAGATTCTTGAGAGTCCCTTGGACAGCAAGGATATCAAACCAGTCAACCCTGAAGAAAATCAGTCTTGAATATTCATTGGAAGGACTGATGCTGAAGCTGAAACTCCAATAGTTTGGCCACCTGATATGAACAGCCAACTCAATAGAAAAGAACCTGATGCTGGGAAAGATTGAAGGCAGGAAAAGGGGATGACAGAGGATGAGGTTGGATGACATCACTGATTCAATGGATATGAGTTTGAGCAAGCTCTAGGAGATGGTGAAGGACAAGGAAGTCTGGTGTGCTGCAATCCATGGGGTTGCAAATTTAGACATGGCTCAGTGACTGAAAACAAAAAAATTCCATCGTCCCAAACTTTTCATTTTTTTGAACAAAGAGCTGTTCTTGATGCCTTTACAGTCTTCCAGGGAAATGAAGTTTTTTTGTTTTTGTTTTTGTTTTTTATTAAGATAATTTTGTAAAAGCTGAAATAAATAGACATCCAAAGTTGCTGGTGAATATAGTGGATGAATCAGACACTGGGATGAATTCCAGTCAAACTGTAAAAGTTTTTGCCTGGTCATCAAAATAACATGCAGTCTTGCATTATCCAAATGGAAGATTATGCATTTTCTGTTGACTATTCTGGAAGTTTTTCATTAAGTGCTGCTTTCATTTGGTGCAATTAGAAGCAGTACTTGTCAGAATTAATTGTTTGGTTTTCAGAAAGTAGCTCATAAAGAGGTATCCCTTCCTATTTCACCATATACAAAGGTTTTCTTTCTTAACTTGTGTGGAACACAAACATCAGAGCAATTAGCATAACCAAGTTGGTGCAAGTGATTTTTACTACTTGATTTGGATATTTTGAGTATGTTGGTTATCTCCTGAATGGCATAACAATGACTGTCCTCAGTTAATTCCTCAATTTATGTCACAATTTGATTGTTACCAACTTCAACTGGTCAACTGCACAGCAGAGTATTGGCCAAGCAAGAAATCTCCAGTAGAAAACTTTGCAAACCACTTTTCCCAGGTTTAATCAGTCATATCACCTTCTCCATACACTGCACATATCCTCATCTTTTTTTTTTTTCTTTTGTATTTCATTTGGGTTTTTACCTTTCTTTAAATTATAAATAATAAAAGGTGAAATGTTGTTTTTTTCTTCCATTTTCAATATTAAAGTGGCTACACAAAAATATATACTTTTTTAAATTTTTCTTTTTTTTTTTTTTTTATTGCACAGTCAAAGACAATTAGGTGCTACTAAAGCCATCTAAAGAGGAATTTTTTAAAAAAGAACTCTTTTGCCAACCCAATATAAAAATAAACAATGTCAGTAAAGAAGATTCTGTAATAAGTAGTTTGGGGATCAAATTCCACTTTTCCCATAACTGTATCATCTTGGTGAATTGACTTATGCTCAGTTCAGTTGAGTTCAGTTGAGTTCAGTTGATCAGTCGTGTTCACTCTTTGCAACTCCATGCACACCAGACCTCTCTGTCCATCACCAACTCTTGGAGTTTACTCAAACTTATGTCCATTGAATCGGTGATCCCTGCCAACCATCTCAGCCTCTGTCATCCCCTTCTCCTCCTGCCATCAATCTTTCCCAACATCAGAGTCTTTTCCAATCAGTCAGTTTTTCTCAACAGGTGGCCAAAGTATTGGAACTTCAGTTTCAGCATCAGTACTTCCAATGAATATTCAGGAACAATTTCCTCTGGGATGGCCTGGCTGGATCTCCTTGTGGTCCAAGGGACTCTCAAGAGCCTTCTCCAACACCACAGTTCAAAAGCATCAATTCTTCAGTGCTCAGCTTTCTTTATAGTTCAAATTTCACATCCAGACGTGACTATTGGAAAAACCATAGCCTTAACTAGAGGGACCTTTGTTGGCAAAGTAATGTCTCTGCTTTTTAATGTGCTGCCTAGGTTGGTCATAACTTTTTCTTCCAAGGAGTTAAGTGTCTTTTATTTTCATGGCTGCAATCACCATCTGCAGTGATTTTGGAGCCCCAAAAATAAAGTCTGTCACTGTTTCCATTCTTCCCCCATCTATTTACCATGAAGTGATGGGGCCAGATGCCAAGATCTTAGTATTCTAAATGTTGAGATTTAAGCCAACCTTTTCACTCTCCTCTGTCACTTTCATTAAAAGGGTCCTTAGTTCTTCTTTGCTTTTTGCCATAAGGGTGCTGTCATCTGCATATCTGAGGTTATTGATATTTCTCCCGGCAATCTTGATTCCAGCTTGTGCTTCATCCAGCCCAGAGTTTCCCATGATGTACTCTGCATATAAGTTATACAAGCAGGGTGACAATAAACAGCCTTGACATACTCCTTTCCCTATTTGGAACCAGTCTATTGTTCCATGTCCAATTCTAACTGTTGCTTCCTGACCTGCATACAAATTTCTCAAGAGGCAGGTCAAGTGGTCTGGTATTCCCATCTCTTTCAGAAATTTTCACAGTTTGTGGTGATCCACCTAGTCAAAGGCTTTGGCATAGTCAATAAATCAGAAATAGATGTGTTTCTGGAACTCTCTTGCTCTTCCGATAATCCAACGGATGTTGGCAATTTGATCCCTGGTTGCTCTGCCTTTTCGAAAACCAGCTTGAATATCTGGAAGTTCACAGTTCATGTATTGTTGAAGCCTGGCTTGGAGAATTTTGAGCATTATTCTACTAGCATGTGAGATGAGTGCAATTGTGCTGCAGTTTGAGCATTCTTTGGCATTGCCTTTCTTTGGGATTGGAATGAAAACTGACCTTTTCAAGTCCTGTGGCTGCTGCTGAGTTTTCCAAATTTGTGGCATATTAAGTACAGCACTTTCACAGCACCTTTTAGGATTTGAAATAGCTCAACTGGAATTCCATCACCTCCATGAGCTTTGTTCATAGTGATGCTTCCTAATGCCCACTACTTTGCATTCCAGAATGTCTGCTCTAGGTGAGTGATCATACCATTGTGATTATCTGGGTCATAAAGATCTTTTCTGTATAGTTCTTCTGTGTGTTCTTTCCACCTCTTCTTAATATCTTCTGCTTCTGTTAAGTCCATACCATTTCTGTCCTTTTTGAGCCCATTTTTACATGAAATGTTTCCTTGATTTCTCTAATTTTCTTGAAGAGATCTCTAGTCTTTCCCGTTCTATTATTTTCCTCTATTTCTTTGCATTGATCACTGAGGAAGGCTTTCTTTTCTTTCGTTGCTATTCTTTGGAACTCTGCCTTCAAATGGGAAAATGTTTCCTTTTCTCCTTTGCTTTTCACTTCTCTTCTTTTCACAGCTCTTTGTAAGGCCTCCTCAGACAGCCATTTTGCTTTTCTGCATTTCTTTTTCTTGGAGATGGTCTTGATCCCTATCTCCTGTACAATGTCATGAACTTCCCATCCATAGTTCATCAGGCACTCTATCAGAACTAATCCCTTGAATCTATTTCTCACTTCCACTGAATAGTCTTAAGGGATTTGATTTAAATCATAGCTGAATGGTCTAGTGGTTTTCCCTACGTTCTTCAATTTAAGTCTGAATTTGGCTATAAGGAGTTCATGATCTGAGCCACAGTCAGCTCCTGGTCTTATTTTTGATAACTGTATAGAGCTTCTTCATCTTTGGCTGCAAAGAATATAATCAATCTGATTTCAGTATTGAACATCTGGTGATGTCCATGTGTAGAGTCTTCTCTTGTGTTGTTGGAAGAGGGTATTTGCTATGACCAGTGTGTTCTGTTGGAAAAACTCTATTAACCCTTGCCCTGCTTCATGCTGTACTAAGGCCAAATTTGCCTGTTACTCTAGGTATTTTTTTACTTCCTACTTCTGCATTCCTGTCCCCTATAATGAATAGGACATCTTTTTGGGGTGTTAGTTCTAGAAGGTCTTGTAAGTCTTCATAGAGCCATTCAAATTCAGCTTCTTCAGCATTACTGGTTGGGGCATAGACTTGAATTAACAAGATATTGAATGATTTACCTTGAAAATGAACAGAGATCATTCTGTCTTTTCTGAGATTGCATCCAAGTCCTGCATTTCAGACTCTTTTGTTGGCTGTGATGGCTGCTCCATTTCTTCTAAGGGATTCTTGGCCACAGTAGTAGATATAATGGTCATCTGAGTTAGATTCACACATTCCAGTCCATTTTCATTTGCTGATACCTAAAATGTCGACATTCACTTTTGCTATCTCCTGTTTGACCACCCAATTTGCCTTGATTCATGGACCTAACATTTCATTTTCATATGCAGTAGTGCTCTTTACAGCATTGGACTTTGCTTCTATCACGTCACATCCACAACTGGGTGTTGTTTTTGCTTTGGCTCTGTCTCTTCATTTTTTCTGGGGTTATTTCACCACTGATCTCCAGTAGCATATTGGTACCTACCGACCTGGGGAGTTCATCTTTCAATGTCCCATCTTTTTGCCTTTTCATACTGTTCACGGGGTTCTCAAGGCAAGAATACTAAATAGGTTTGCCATTTCCTTCTCCAGTGGACCACATTTGGTCAGAACTCTCCACCATGACCCGTGTGTCTTGGGTGGCCCTACACAACATGGCTCATGGCTTATGCTGGAAGAACCTTATTTTCCTGATCTGGAAAAATGAATAATTTTTAACCTGAAGGGTTGTTATAAGGGTTAAATGTAATAGAGATTTAGAATCTTAGCATAGCCAGCAGAACAAAGTACATTGTAGTTATTATTTTCGTAAGGAGAAACAAATTATGTCACTGAATATGCCAAAAAACAAGAATGTTTCAAAAATCACAGGGAAGCATTTAAATTCATAAATGCTGTACAGTTGATGACATGGTGAAGAACATTTCATAAAGGGGATGGAATTGGGAGCCAGACAGCAAAGAAATAGGAAGAAAGTGGCTTATGAAACAGTGAAGGTCACAAGTATAGATTTCTCTTCCAAATAATAAGGCATGAAGAAAGAGACTTGATTGTACTGAAAGTATATAGCAGTTATAGCTTTTTAATTGTTGTGTTTTTCACTCTGCGAGGCAAGAGCAAGTTTACCTTTAAAATAGCTGAGAAAAAGTTTTAGAATGTATTTAGGAAATGTAGAAACTGGATAAAGATGTCCCTAGATAAGCCAAAACTGGATAGGGTACACAGGCAGAAAGATGCTTAGCCTTGGCAAAAATGAATTGTTCTTCATGAAAAGCAGCAAGAACACTGGCTTCAGACTTGAGTTAGAATCCA
Organism: Cervus canadensis; assembly: GCF_019320065.1. Lineage (NCBI taxonomy): Eukaryota > Metazoa > Chordata > Mammalia > Artiodactyla > Cervidae > Cervus > Cervus canadensis. The sequence goes on from NC_057405.1 coordinate 19,856,925, forward strand.
TCATTATCTTGATCAGTGTGATCTTCAGCAGGCTAATTAATTTCTCTGGGCCAAATTCTCTCACCCAGAAGATGGTAGGATAATATTAACACTGATGGCTGCTTTGAATTATGATTAAAGTAGGCTTTCAATAAACATTAGCTTTTCCTCTTTCTTCCCTAATTTTCCAGAAGAAGTAAAATATTACAGGTTAAAAAAGCTGAGAAATGTCCCTCACCTGTTAGTGAAAGTAAGTCTGAGTGTATAAAATGAATGGGGAGGGCTCTGGCTAATTTTCAAGGGGAATGAAATGGAGAAGACAGAAAGAGATGAGAAAAATAATTGGTCAGATTTTGTGAGTATAGTTGATCTTAGAAAACCTGTGAATTCAGTGAGACAATTGCTTACTAAGCAAAGCCATGGGTTATGTCTTATTAATGTCATCTTTACTACCTCAAAGAGATTCTGGATTCCCTGAAGGGTTAATAATGTATAAAAGCCTGGAGTTGCCTGGACCATGGAAAAGACCTGCTTGAAAAGTGCCTTACCAACAGTATATTGCTTTTTGTGAGCTGTTACAGATAGGCCCTCCTATAAACCCTCAGGGATCAAGTTCTATTTCAGATCATGAGTTTTAAATCATTTATCATTTCCAAAAGAGTTTGTAGTGTTCTCTCTGACCAGTGAGTCACTTACAGCTGGTTGACAGTACTGCGTGTTTAAGTGTGAGAAAAAAATGCTACTGAGAAAGAAAAATTACTTTTATTTCCCTTCTCTAGTGCTTAAAAACCTTAGCTTACCAAGTGAAAAAAGAAAATATTATTTAGGTGTCTGAAATTGAATGCAAAAGGAAGATTGCCCACATTTAATGAGGTGATGCAGCACAGCCCATGAAGGCAAAGTTTGTTCTCTGAAATACCTATGCCTCAAATTGTGTCATTAATATTAAAAGAGCTTTGCAAACCTCCATGGGCAAGCATATGTTGTAACTCAGAGAAAAGAAGCCCATAATAATTCACGTAGTCTACAAACTTATCTTTAGAAATTAAAGGAATAATGGGTCAATGAGCAGTGCTTGGCAGGTAAGGGAAAGGCATATTGCCACTGGGAGAATGCTTTTACTCTTCAAAGGAAAAATGTGGCTGTATTTACAGTTGTGCAACATTGACAGCGAATTAAATATGCAGTATGCTGTTCTGGTCCTCGAGGCTTATTTTCTTAAAGATAAGCAAAGCAGCATATGGCATTAGAAATTAGACAATATAAATTTCTTTTATTTTTATATTATGGGTTTTATTTAGAAGATTGTGATTTAAAAACAAAGCAATATCTATTACATGCTGCCACTGGACAAACAATATTAATTTCTAGCATTTGTTATAGATTGTAAATGTGTGTTTTAAAGTGTTTTTTATGTTTAAATGTGTGTTTTATGTGTTTTAAAGATGAAGGGATTGGGGGTTATTTATGTGAATCATCTTTCTCACAGTAAAAATCAGTGGAGACTTGAACAGAATTCAAATTAATGCTTTCAGCATATATTGTATGAAGTGAAGTGAAGTGTTAGCTACTCAGATGTGTCTGACTCTTTGCGACCTCATGGACTGTAGCTTACCAGACTTCTCTGTTCATAGAATTCTCCAGGCAATGATACTGGAGTGGGTTGCCATTTCCTCCTCCAGGGAATTTTCCTGACTCAGAGATCAAACTTGCATCACCTACATCTCCTGCATTAGCAGGTGGGTTCTTTACCTTATGAGCTACTAGAGAAAACCATAGTAGAAACATATATTTAATGGTTATATAAAGTGCTCTTAATATCTGTATCAAACACATTGAAACAAATGTATATCCATCTTTTACAATTTTGTATGGCATGTTGTCATTTGTTAATCCCAAATTTTGTTTCCTCATGTTTTAAAGTGATGGTGGTAACGCAAACATGCTGTCAAAAGGAACATCTTGCATTGAAGGCCAAGTAGGTATGGAAGCTATTTTAAGTAACAGAATTAAAAGTATTTGTTATGTACATTTTAATGCATTGGATAAATATTCATTCAATTTGACAGAAGGTAAAAGGTAATCTTGGATTGACCAAAAACATCTTTAAGAACCTCAGTTTAGCTCGATTCTTATCCCATCTCTAAACAAGAGTTGATTTCTCTTAACCAATGTACTTGTTTAAATAGACTGGTGGGTAGCTAAATTAGCCAGATTGTAAAATTCTCAGATGAGCAAATCACAGACATTTCTTACCTAAGAATTTTACTGATTTTATCTTATTTTCTATTGTGTGACTATACATATACAAAAACACACATGGAGATATACATACTTTCTGTGCATGTATGTGCACACATGTGAGTATTGATGTATGGATATGCATATGAGAGCTCCAACTGCTCCTGCCTGGAGCTACAGGCAGAGGTCTAGGACGATGATGTATCTTGCAAAAATGAAATGCATTATCATTTATTTCTATGCATATTTTTATTTCCTTTTTGATTTCTTCAATGATTTGCTTGGTAATTTAGGAGCATGTTGTTTAGCCTCCATATGTTTGTGTTTTTTATAGGTTTTTTTTTTTCCTGTACTTGATATCTAGTCTTACAACATTGTAATCAGAAAAGATGCTTGAAATGATTTCAATTTATTTTTTTATTATTAATTTACTGAGGATAGATGTGTGGCCCAGGATGTGATTTATCCTGGAGAATGTACCATGTGCACTTGAGGAAAAAGTGAAACCCATTGTTTTGGGGTAAATGCCATATAGATATTAATTAGGTCTAACTGGCCCAATGTATCATTAAAAGCTTGTTTTTCTTTGCTGATTTTCTGTCCAGATGATTGGTCCATTGGTGTGAATGGTGTATTAAAGTCCCCCACTATTACTGTGTTACAGTCAATTTACTCTTTAATAGTTTTTGGCATTTGCCTTATGTATTTGGGTGGTCCTATGTTGGGTGCATATATATTTACAATTGTTTTTTATTCCTGGATTAATCCCTTGATCATTATGTAGTGTGCTTCTTTGTCTCTTATAAAGTCTACTTTATCTGATATGAGTATTGTTACTCCTGGTTTTGTTTTTTGTTTTTGGTCTCCATTTACATGAAATATCTTTTTCCAGCCCCTCACTTCCAGTCTGTATGTGTCCCTAGGTTTGAGTAGACAGTATGTATAAGGGTCTTGTTTTTTAATCCATTCAGACAGTTCTTTGTCTTTTGGTTGGAGCATTTAGCCTATTCACATTTAAGTTAATTACTGATAAGCATGAATCTGTCACCATTTGTTTTATTGTTTTGGGTTCATTTTCATAAACCTTTTCTGTGTTTCCTGTCTAGAGAAGATCCTTTAGCATTTGTTGAAGAGCTGGTTTGGTGATGCTGAATTCTCTCAGCTTTTGCTTGTCTGTAAAGCTTTTGATTTCTCCTTTGAAACTGAATGAGATCCTTGCTGGGTAGAGTAATCTTGGTTGTAGATTTTTTTTTTTCCCTTTCATCACTTTAAGTATGTCCTGCCATTCCCTTCTGGCCTGCAGAGTTTCTGTTGAAAGATCAGCAGTTATCCTTATTGGGATCTCCTTGTATGTTATTTGTTGCTTTTCCCTTACTGCTGTTAATATTTGTTGTTTGTGTTTAAATTTTGTGAGTTTGATTAATATGTGTCTTGGTGTTTTTCTACTTGGGTTTACCCTGTATGGACTGTTCTGGGCTTCTTGGACGTGGGTGGTCATTTCCTTACCCATTTTAGGAAAGTTTTTGACTATTATCTCCTCAAATATTTCCTCATGCCCTTTCATTTTTGTCTTCTTCTTCTGGGATGCCTAGAATTAAAATGTTGGGGTGCTTAACATCATCTCACTCAAAACAAATTGTAAACTGACATAAAGACTCCCTATAAAACCAAGGATTCAGGAAAGATCCATACAGAATTGTATAGGAAGAAAACAGACTTGGTTAAGTCAGGACCTTTGCCTGTAGGGAGGACACAGAAGAGGAGGGGAGCTACACTGATACAGACCCTCTCTGAGGATGAACATTTTGAGCCACATATTGGAAACCCAGTCTTGGGGGCCAATACAGGGAACATGAGCCACCTGTGCTGGATGGTGGGCCACTGAGACTAACAGGAGAGTGTGGATATCCTGTCCTCCATTTGGAAGAAGATTGCATATTCTCACTGGCTCCCAACTCAGGGAAGAGAGAGAAGACTGAATTGCCCAGGTGGCTGTCCAGTTTCCCATGGCCTCACTGACACATGCACCAGCATGAGCTGAATGAACAATCCAGCCCCATGTGCTTTGAGTCACTGTTCTACCCCGGAGAAAGAGGAGGCTCAGCTGTGACCCAGGGAAGAATTCAGCCTTGAGAAAAGAGGAGGCTCAGACTTGGAGCAACATCTGAGTAATGTGGAGGCGTATATTCCTGGCACTTAAATAGATAGCATGTCAGAATCCTCCCTGATGCCTGACTGAGGCTGGATCACCACAGTCTGAGCCCTGTCATATGCCCAGGGTAGACACTGACCCCTCTTGGCTTATCACTACCTTTGGGGCCAGGTTGCCAGTGTTGGGAGGAGGGAAAGCTTGCACATGAAAGGAACAAAGCCAGCTCAAACTTGACACAACGAGAAGCCCCAGTTTACACCTGGCTCTAGATGTTTCATCTTAGTCCCACTTCCTACCAAGGTGGCAGCTGCCAACAAACCCAGGGGAAAAATGTGACTAGTGCTCATGTTAAATCCAGTCTCCCACCAAAGCCATAGGGCACATGCAGATTGTATAGGGAAGCTCCCAGATAATGATACCCCTTCAAGACCACAGTAGGTAACTGTTTCACCAAATTTCATAGAGACAGAGGAATTTAGGCAAAGTGAGAAGACAGAGAATTGACCTTATTTGAAAAAGCAAGAAAAGCTCCTGAAAAAACAAGTAATAAAACAGAAATAAACAAACTTACCAGATCAAGAATTAAAAACATTAGTAATAAGAATGATAATTGAATTAGGGAAAAGGATATACCAGCATAGTGAGAATTTAAATAAGAACATATAAAATACAAAAATGAATCATTCAAAATTGAGGAATATAATAACTGAAATGAAAAACACTGCAAAAGAAAGTAAGTAGACTAGGTAATACAGAAGAAAGCATAAGTGATCTAGAAGATAGGGTAGTAAGAAGCACCAAATTCAAAAGCAAAAAGAAAAACAAAATGAAAAAAGAAAATTTAAGGACAATTTAAAAGATGTTCAGGTAACATCAAGGATACCAACATTCATATAATAGGGGTCCCAGTATGACGAGAGACAAAAGTAATGAAAATGCATTTCATGAAATTATGGCTGAAAAACCTCCCAAATATTTAAAAGAAAACAAATATCCAAGTATAGGAAGCACAGAGAATCACACACAAGGTGAACCAAAATGGCCTATATCAAGACAAAGTAATTAAAATCACAAAAAGAAAAGGAAAAAAGAGGAATTTATTAAGGCAGCAAGAGAAAAACTAAGTTATTTAAGAGGGAACTCTCAAAGGCTACTAGCTGATTTTTCTGCACACCAAGGGTGTGTGTGTGATTTTGCAGGACAAGGATGAGTGGCATGACATAGTAAAAATGCTAAAAGAGAAAAAGCTGCAACCTAGAATAGTCTACCTAAGATTATCATCTAGAGTAAATAGAGAAGTTAAAAAAAAAAAAGAACTTCTGGGAGAATTAAAAACTGGAAGACATCATCAATATTAAATTGACCCAAAAGAAAATGTTCAAGGGATGTCTGCAAGTGAAATAGCAAAGGCTATATGAAGAAGTAAGAATATATAGGAAAGGAAAATTCCCATAAACAAAGGCAAACATACAGTAAAGGTTGAAGTTCAACCACATAAATAAGCTAGTTCAAAGACAAAAAGAGAAAACAATCGTAAGAAACAACTATAAAGACAGTAAGAAGTGAAGCAATAATCGTGAAGAAATAAACTGATGTCAAAATGTGGGAGATTGGAATAAAATAATGTGGGTCTTTTAGAATGTGATTGAATTTAAATGACTACCAGTTTAAATCAAGTAGATATTGTCATACATTAGCATATATGAACCACATAGAATCACAAATTAAAACCTATAATAGATAAATAAAAGCTAAAAAGAAAAGCACATAAACATATCACTGAAGAAAGCCATTTTGCTATAAAAGGGAGAAACTAAAAGAAGGAATGAACAGAGTAGAACAACAAATACAATTGAAAAACAAGAAATAAAATTATAAGTATATATCTATCAATAATTACTTTAAATTTCAATGGACTAAATGCTCCAATCAAAAGACACAGGAGGCTGGTTGGATTAAAAATATGAATCAACTACATGCTTCTTAAAATAGACTCACTTCAAAGCTAAAGAAACACAGACTGAAAGTGAGAAAATGGAAAAAAATATTCCATGCAAATGAAAACAAGAAAGCAGAAGTAGCAATAGTCATATTTGAGAAACTAGAAGGGGATGACAGAGGATGAGATGGTTGGATGGCATCACCAACTCAATGGACATGAGTTTGAGTAAACTCCGGGAGTTGGTGGCGGACAGGGAAGCCTGGCATGCTGCAGTCCATGGGGTCACAAAAAGTCAGACATGACTGAGTGACTGAACTGAACTGAATTGAATTGAGGGAATTAAAAGATACAAATTACTATGTATAAAATAAATACAGGGATTATTGTTCCTAATCCAGGGATCGAAACCATTTCTCCTGTGTCTCCAACATTGCAGCCAGATTGTTTACCACTGAGCCACCTTGGACTCCCTATCTATTTATACATAGTATCAATAGTGTATATATGTAAATCCCAATCTTCCAATTCTTCCCAGTTCTCACATTCCCCTATGTTTGTTTTATAAATCTGTGTATCAATTTCTGCTTTGCAAATAAAATAATTTATGCCATTTTTCTAGATTCCACATTTTAATGTTAATATACAATATTTGCTTTTTTTTCTTTCTGATATACATCACTGTGTATGAAAGTCTCTATCCAGCATCTCTGCAAATGACCCAAATTTACCCCTTTTTATTGTTGAGTAATATTCCATTGTGTATACTAACCACTTCTTTATCCATTCCTCTATCAATGGACATTCAGGTTTCCTCCAAGTGCTCACCATTTTAAGTAGTTCAGCATTGAACACAGGTGCGTGTATGTCTTTTGTTTATGGTTTTCTTTGAGCATTTGACCAGGAGTGGGATTTATTAGTGCTATTTTTTTTTTAAAGGAATAGCCAGGCTGTTGTCCCTAGAGATTGTATTGATTTATATTCCCACTAACAGTGCAAAACAGATCCCTTTTCTCCACACCCTCTCAAGCTTTTGTTGGTTGTAGATTCTTTGATGATGGTCATTCTGATTGATGTGAGGTGATATCTCATTGTAGTTTTGATTTGCATTTCGCTAATAATTAGTGATGTTGAGCATCTTTTCATATATTTTCTGGTCATCAGTATGTCTTCTTTGGAAAAACATCTATTTAATTCTTCAACCCATTTTTTGACTGGATTTGTTTGCTTTTTGCATATTGAGCTGCAGGAGTTGCTAATATACTTTGGAGGTTAATTATTTGTCAGCGACTCATATGCAAATTTTTCTCCCATTCTGATGTTTGCATTTTCATCTTGTTTATGGTTTTCTTTGCTGTGCAAAAACTTTTAAACTTAATTAGGTCACATTTGTTTATTTTCATTACTCTAAAGAGGTGTTTCTAAAAAGATCTGTGATTTATGTCAATGAGTGTTCTTTCTATGTTTTCCTCTGAGAGTTTTATAGTGCTCATTCTTTAATCCATTTTGAGTTTATTTTTGCATATGATAGTAGGGCACATTCTAATGTAATTCTTTTTACATTGTAGCTGTCCAGTTTTCCCAGTACCACTTATTGAAGATACTATTTTTTCTCCATTGCACAGTTTTGCCTCCGTTGTCATAGACTATGGGATCACAAAGAGTTGGATACGACTGAGTGACTGAACTGAACTGAACTGTACTGAAGTGACCATTAGTGGAGGACAGAGGACCCTGGCATGCTACACTCCATGAGATGGCAAAGAGTCAGACATGACTTAGTGACCGAACACCAGCAGGTAGCCATGGGTCCTTGGGTTTATATATGAGCTTTCTATTCTTCTCCATTGCCTTCTATTTATGTGTTTGGGCCAATGCCATACTGTCTTAATTACTGTAGTTTTGTAATATAGTCTGAAGTAAGAAAGCCTGATTTCTCCTGCTCCATTCTCGCTTCTCAAGTTTGCTCTGGCTATTCAGGATCTATTGTGTCCCCACACAAATTGTAAAATTTTTGTCCTGATTCTTTGAAAAATGCCATTGGAAGTCTGATAGGGACTGCATTGATTCTGTATATTGCTTTGGGTAGTATAATCATTTTCATAATACTGATTCTTCCAATCAAAGAACATGACATATCTATGTCATCTTTGATCTCTTTCATCAGTATCTTATATTTTTCTGAGTACAGATCTTTAACTTTTTAAGTAGGTTTATGCTGAGGTGTTTTAGTCTTTTTTGTTGCAAAGGTACATGGGGTTGTTTATTTAATTTCTTTTCTGTTTTGTTATTAATTTATAGGAATGCAATGGATTTCTGCAAATTAATTTTGTGCCCTGCAAATTCAACAAATTTATTGATAAACTCTAGTAGTTTTCTGGTGGCATCTTTAGGGTTTCCTATGTATGAAAGTGAGTGTTTGCTGCTCAGTTGTGTCTGACTCTTTGTGACCCCAAGGACTGCAGCATGCCAGGCTTCCCTGTCCTTCACTATCTCCTGGAATTTGCTCAAACTCATGTCCGTTGACTTGGTGATGCCATCCAACAATCCCATCCTCTGTCACACCCTTTTCCTCCTGTTGAGGTAGTTTCCCTTTATGTCTACTTTCTGGAGGGCTTTTATCACGAATGCATATTGAATTTTATCTTAGCTTTTTCTGTATCTATTGAGATGATCACATGGTTTTTATTCTTCATTTTGATAATATGATGCATCACATAGATTGACTTGCATATATTGAAGGATTATTGCGTCCCTGGGATTAATCCCACTTGATCATGTTTTATGATCTTTTTAAAGTGTTGGTTTAGGTTTACTAGCATTTTGTTGAGGATTTTTACATCTATGTTAATCAGTTATATTGGCCTGTAATTTTTTTTTTTTTTTTGGTGGTATCTTTGTCTGATTTTAGGTTCAGGGTGATGGTGGCCAAAGAAAATGAGTTTGAGAGTGTTCCTCCTTCTGCAATTTTTTGTAAGAATTTTAGATGTTAGTTTATCTCTAAATATGTGATAGAATTCACCCATGAAGTCATTTTGTCTTGGACTTTTGTTCCTGAAAGATTTTGTCAATTATAATTTCTCCACTTTGTTTCTACTTTTATTGATTTCAGCTCTCACTCTTTTTGTTTTGATAAATCTAGCTAAAGCTTTATCAATTTTGTTTATCTTTTCAAGGAACCAGCTTTTAGTTTCATTGAATTAGCTATTGTTTTTCTCACTTCTATTTCATTTATTTCTGCTCTGGTCTTTATGAGTTCTTTCCTTCTATTAACTTAGGGTTTGATTTGTTCCTCTTTATCTAATTGGTTTAGGTTTAACATTAAATTGTTTGTGGTTTTTCCTACTTTTTGAGGTGAGATTTTATTGCTATCCACTTCACTCTTAGAGTTGCATTTATGAATCCCATAGGTTTTGATCAATCATATTTTTGTTGTCATTTGTTTCTAGGGTTTTTTAATAATTCATTTTCTCTTTGATTTTTTATGTAATATCTTTGTTATTTATTAAAATTTTTTTTTAGTGTCCATGTGTTAGTGTTTCTTTACATATTTTTCTTGCAATTGATTTCTAATTTCATGTAGTCTGGTCAGAATATATGCTCATTAAGATTTTAATTTTCTTCTGTTTACAAAGTTTTTATTACTGGCCCAGGATATGGTCAGTCCTAGAGAATGTTGTGGGTGTACTTTAAAAGAAGATGATTTCTGATGTTTTCAATTGCAAGATCCTATAAATATCAATTAAGCCTGTCTTATCTAATGTGTCACTTAAGACTTCTGTTTCCTTATTAATTTTCTGTCTGGAATATCAGTCCATTGGTGTAAGTGGAGTGCTAAAGTTCCTCACTGTTATTGAGTTACTGTTGATTTTCCCTTTTATTGCTGTTAGCATTTGCCTTAATGTAATGAGATGCTCCTATGTTGGGTGCATAAATATTTACAATTATTATATCTTCTCCTTGGATTGAGCCTTCAAATATAATGTAGTATCCTTCCTTGTATCTTATAACAGCCTTTATTTAAAAGTCTATTTTGTATGATGAGCATTGCTACTCCAGTTGAGTTCAGTTCAGTCACTCAGCCATGTAAGACTCTTTCTGACCCCATGATCTGCAGCACACCAGGAATCCCTGTCCATCACCTACTGCCAGAGCTTACTCAGACTTATGTCCATTGAGTCAGTGATGCCATCCAACCATCTCATCCTCTGTCATCCCCTTCTCCTCCCGCCTTCAATCTTTCCCAGTATCAGGGTCTTTTCAAATGAGTCAATTTTTCACATCAGGTGGCCAAAGTATTGGACCTTCAGCTTCAGCATCCGTCCTTCCAATGAATATTCAGGACTGATTTCCATTAGGATGGACTGGTTGGATCTCCTTGCTGTCCAAGGGACTCTCAAGAGTGTTCTCCAATGCCACAGTTCAAAGGCATCTTTGGTGCTCAGCTTTCTTTAAATTCCACCTCTCACATCCTTACATGCCTACTGGAGAAATAGCTTTGACTAGATGAACCTTGGTTGGAAAAGTAATGTCTCTGCTTTTTAATACACTGTCTAAGTTTGTCATAGCTTTTCTTCCAAGGGACAAATGTCTTAATTTCATGGCTGCAGTCACCATCTGCAGTGATTTGGGAGCCCAATAAAATAAAGTCTGTCACTGTTTCTGTTGTTTCCCCATCTATTTGCCTTGAAGTAATGGGACCAGATGCCATGATATTGATTTTCTGAATGTTGAGTTTTAAGCCAACTTTTTCACTCTCCTCTTTCACTTTCATCAAGAGACTTTTTGATTCTTCACTTTCTGCCATAACGATGGTATCATCTGCATATCTGAGGTTGCTGATATTTTTATTCCAGCTTGTGCTTCATCCATTTTGGCATTTTGCACAATGTACTCTACATAGAAGTTAAATAAGCAGGTTGCAATATACAGCCTTTTCATTCTCCTTTTCCTATTTGGAACCAGTCTGTTGTTGCATGTCCAGTTCTAACTGTTGCTCCTAGACCTCCATATAGATTTCTCAGGAAGCAGGTCAGGTGGTCTGGTACTGCCATCTCTTTAAGAATTTTCCACAGTTTGTTGTGATCCACACATTCAAGGGCTTTGGTATAGTGAATAAAGCAGAAATAGATGTTTCCTAGATCTTTCTTGATTTTTCAGTGATCCAACAGATGTTGGTAATTTGATCTCTGGTTCCTCTGCTTTACTAAATCCAGCTTGAACGTCTGGAAGTTCATGGCTTGAGTATTGTTGAAGTCTGATTTGGAGAATTTTGAGCATTACTTTGCTAGCATGTGAGATGAGGACAATTGTGCAGTAGTATGAACATTCTTTGGTATTGCCTTTCTTTGGGATTGGAGTGCAAACTGATATTTTCCAGTCCTGTGTCCACTGATGAGTTTTCCAAATTTGCTGACATTGAGTGCAGCCCTTTCACAGTATCATCTTTTAGGATTTGAAATAGCTCAGCTGGAATTCCCTAACCTCCACTAGCTTTGCTTGTAGTGATGGTTCCTAAGGCTCACTTGACTTCACATTCTAGTATGTATGGATCTCCAGGTTTCTTATAATTTTCATTTGCATGTCATATCATTTTCCATCCCCTCACTTTCAGTCTATATGTGTCTCTAGGTCTGAAGTGGGTCTCTTGTAGATAGCATACAATTACAAATCATGTATTTGTAGCCATTCAGCCTGATTGTCAATAGGCAAAATTGTCTTTTGCGATTTCTCCCTTTCATCACTTTGGATATGTTGCCCCCTCTCTGGCCTGCCTGCAGAGTTTCTGCTGAAAAATCACCTATTAACCTCATGGGGATTTCTTTATATGTTATATGTTGATTTTCCCTTGCTTCTTTTATTTTTCTTTTATATTTATTTTTTTGTTTGTTTTTATTAGTTTTATTAATATGTGTCCTGACATGTTCTTCCTTGGGTTTGTCCTGTATGGGGCTCTTTGTGTTTCTTGCACTTGATTAACTATTTCCTTTCCCATGTCATCGAACTTTTCCATTAAAATCCCTTTGAAAATTTTCTCAGACACTTTATCTTTCTCTTTTTGTTCTGGGGTCTCTGTAATTTGAGTGTTGGTGGATTTAATGTTAACCCCGAAGTCTCTGACACTCTCCTCTTTCCTCTCATTCTTTTTCCTTTATTATGCTCCCCAGCAGCCATCTCCACCATTCTATTGATTCCTTCTAATGTATTTTTCATTTCGGTTTTTGTTTTGTTTATCACTTTGTTCCTTAGTTCTTCTAGTACTTTCTTAAATACTGCTTTATCTGCTTGATTTGTGCTTCCATTCTGTTTCTGAAATCTTGGATCATCTTTCACTCATTATTCTGAATTCTTTTTCAGATAAGTTGCTTATCTTATCTTCATTTAGTTGTTCTTGTAAGTTTTTGTCTTGCTCCTTTGTCTGCAACATGTTTTTCTGTCATCTCATTTTGTCTAACTTGCTGAGTTTATGGTCTCCTTTCCACAGGCTGCAGAGTCATATTTCCTTTTGCTTCTGTTTCCTGTCCCCTAGGGGGCGAGGCTTCTGGGCCCTAAAGCTTGTGTAGGCTTCCTAGATGGAGGGACTGGTGCCTGTACTCTGCTGTGTGATGTGAGTATTTTCCTCTGTTGGCAGGGCCGCAAGTGGTGGTGTTTTTTGTTTCTGTGAGCCTAATATGACTTTAGGCAGCGTGTCTGCTAATGGGTGGGGCTATATTACTATGTTTCTGGTTGTTTTGTTTTAATTGTATAGCACAGGAGCCTGGAGGAAGGTGGGTGGAGCAGGATAGATAGATCTGGGTGAGCTCACACCAATCAATATTCTCTGGGCCCAGGAGTTCTCTGGTGGTCCAGCATCCTGAAGTCAGTGCTTCCATCAAAGGTCCAGGCATAGCACTTGGCCTGTGAATCAAGTGCTCACAAGTGATACAGCATGGCCAGAGAAAAAAGAAAGGAAAAAAAGGGAAAGAGACAAGAGATACACAAATCCAAGACAAATGATAACAGCAAAATCATGCTAACAGAAAGAAATAAAGAAGCATCACACAAAATAAAACAAGGGAACAAATAAAAGAATTAAAAGAATTAAAAAATGAGAACAACCTGTAAGGACAAGCTAACAACAACAACAACAAAAAAAAAAAAAAAAAACATGAAAAATTAAACAGAAAAGAAAGCAAACTGAATAAATAAAACAAACACAGAAAAGTATTAAAAATTAAAAATATTTTAAAAGAAGGAAATCAAGAGAAAACAAAATGACAGAAAAGTAAAGATAGAGCTATAAAAATGATATATTAGATAAATAAAAATAAAAAGTAATAAAAACAACACCAGCAATTGAAAAAATAAAAGAAACAAAAAATGAGTAATAAAAAGAGAAATATTTTCCTGGGTGCCCTCTGTCAGTGCCCTTGCTCCCCCAGTGAGGGACAGCCTATCTCCATCTACCCATGAGGCCCTGCAGTACCTTTAGGTGGGTCTATGAACCTGCTGTGGCTATTACGGGGCCAGTTCAGACTCTGACCTGGCCCAACCCCTGTATATACTTGCTCCCAAATTCCACAGTCGCCAGTGCTAGACTGGCCTCACTTGTGGGACATTGTTTATTCAGTTATTCCACAGATGCAGGATTAACCAAACCAATCAATAGAGTTTAATCCACAGCTTGATCAGCTGTAGAGAGAGATTTCAGTTCCTCTTATTTAGTGACAGTCCTTGGACTCCCATTTTGTGTTAGCCCCAACTCTCAGTGTTGACTACCCTTAGGTGTCTAGTCCCTGCCCAAGCAAGAGGGAGTAAAATCAGTAGCTGATTAAGTTATTCAAGCTGGGGAGGGGTATAGCAGCCACAACTAAGGTGTGAACTGTCTGATGATGTAGACCGGCAGGCAGTTGCAACAGCCTGGGGCTTGTTCACTCTCAATATACTGTTGTAATGTACTATTGTAATATACTATAGTAAATAGTATATAGTACATAGTATATACTATGTACTATACTATAATATATATACTATATTACATATACATAGTATTATGTATATATACACAACTGCATATATATATAACTGTATATACTTAACTTTATATAGTATACTATACTATAATAAAAATACTATTATATATATAGTATATTTATACAATTATGTATATGTATAGTATAGCATATATATATAGTATATATAATATATATACTGTACTATAAATATACTATAATAGTATAGTATATATAGTATACATAGTAAATAGTATATTAACTATATAATTCGTAGCTGGGGAAAGAATGGAGGTACACACAACAGTAAATGTGTGTGCCTCCACTCTTTCCTCAGTTAAGAATTTTAAAATTTCCCTCAAAATGAATGAAGCAAACTTTTCATGATATGTGTGCATATCAAGGGAGTTTTGAAGATAAGCTGCATCATGTACTGGTGTGTAGTATGTGGTTCAGCCTCATGATAATTAAGAAAATCTCTATAATATTGGGATTCCCAAGTGACTCAGTGGTAAAGAATCTGCCTGCTGATATAGGATATGTGGGTTTGATCCCTGTGTCAGAAAAAAAACCTGGAGCTGGAAATGATGACCCAGTCCAGTATTCTTGCCAGGAAAATCCCATGGACAGAGGAATCTGGTGGGTTACAGTCATGGTGTCACAAAGAGTCAGACACGACTGAGTGACTGAGCATGTAGACATGTACAGTATTACGTCTCAAAACTACAATCATCAGGGAATTTTTGTAGGAAAAATAATTATGAAATGTTTGTGTAACTCAGCATTTGGTGATCTTTTATATGCTGATTAACACCAATTTTATATTGCCTTTATACACATTAGTTACTTATGGGTATGATTAAACAAATAATTCTGCCAGAAATATTCAACTAAATGGCCAATTATGTCAATGAGATCTGCAAGCCAGTTTGTTGGAAGTGAATTAATTTCTAAAACACCAGAACAATAAAAAACAGGGCAATGAATAGATGATGGCTTAGGTTTCAGATGGTAGGGCTTCATAGATAGCCTAAAATATACAAGGAGTACACGAGTTCATGTGTCAAAGGAACAGAAAGACTTTTTTACCAGTAAACAATTTGCTTCACTTCTCTATGGCACATAACAAATTATCATGTTTAAAGTGTGTGTGTGTGTGTGTGTGGTGTGTATAAATATATGTAATCTTATAGTTTCTGTGAATCAGAACCTCTAGAAATGCTCATCTGGTCCTCTATGAAGCTTCAATAATGGGCTTGACTCACTCACCTTGTCAGCAGAATTAATTTTCTTAAAGCTGAAGAAGTTATTGAAGCATGCTTCTTCAAAGCCACCAAGGATGAATAGACTTCAGAGCGAGCCTACTGTCACAATAGAAACTTATTTGACATAAGTTATTTGGAGAAGTGACAATCCATCACTCTTTTTTGTTATATTCTATTGGTGGTCTTCCAACAACACAAGAGAAGACTCTACACATGGACATCACAAGATGGCCAACACCGAAATGAGATTGATTATATTCTTTGCAGCCAAAGATGGAGAAGCTCTATACAGTCAGCAAAAACAAGACCAGGAGCTGACTGTGACTCAGATCATGAACTCCTTATTGCCAAATTCAGACTTAAACTGAGAGAGTAGGGATAACCACTAGACCATCCAGGTATGACCTAAATCAAATCCCTTATGAATATACAGTGGAAGTGAGAAATACATTTAAGGGACTAGATCTGATAGACAGAGAGCCTGATGAACTAAGGACGGAGGTTCGGGACATTGTACAGGAGACAGGGATCAAGACCATCCCCATGGAAAAGAAATGCAGAAAGGCAAAATGGTTGTCTCAAGAGGCCTTACAAATAGCTGTGAAAAGAAGACAAGTGAAAAGCAAAGGAGAGAAGGAAAGATATTCCCATTTGAATGCAGAATTCCAAAGAATAGCCAGGAAAGATAAGAAAGCCTTCCTCAGCGATCAATGCAAAGAAATAGAGGAAAACAACAGAATGGGAAAGACTAGAGGTCTCTTCAAGAAAATCAGAGATACCAAGGGAACATTTCATGCAACAATGGGCTCAATAAAGGACAGAAATGGTACGGACCTAACAGAAGCAGAAGATATTAAGAAGAGGTGGAAATGATACACAGAAGAACTGTACAAAAAAGATCTTCATGACCCAGATGATCACAATGGTGTGATCACTCACCTAGAGCCAGACATCCTGGAATGTGAAGTCAAGTTGGCTTTAGGAAGCATCACTACGAACAAAGCTAGTGGAGGTGATGGAATTCCAGTTGAGCTATTTCAAACCCTGAAAGATGCTGCTATGAAAGTGATGTACTCAATATGCCAGCAAATTTGGAAAACTCAGCAGTGGCCACAGGACAGGAAAAGGTCAGTTTTCATTCCAATCCCTAAGAAAGGCAAACCCAAAGAGTGCTCACACTACTGCACAATTGCATTCATCTCACATGCTAGTAAAGTAATGCTTAAAATTCTCCAAGCCAGGCTTCAGCAACACGTGAACCGAGAACTTCCAGATGTTCAAGCTGGTTTTAGAAAAGGCAGGGGAACCAGAGATCAAATTGCCAATATCCACTGGATCATTGAAAAAGCAAGAGAGTTCCAGAAAAACATCTATTTCTGCTTTATTGACTATGCCAAAGCCTTCGACTGTGTGGATCACAACAAACTGTGGAAAATTCTGAAGGAGATGGAAATACCAGACCACCTGACTTGCCTCTTGAGAAACCTGTATGCAGGTCAGGAAGCAACAGTTAGAACTGGACTTGAAACAACAGACTGGTTCCAAATAGGAAAAGGAATACTCAAGGCTGTATATTGTCACCCTGCTTATTTAACTTATACGCACAGTACATCATGAGAAACGCTGGGCTGGAAGAAGCACAAGATTACTGGGAGAAATATCAATAACCTCAGATATACAGATGACACCACCCTTATGGCAGAAAGTGAGGAGGAACTAAAAAGCCTCTTGATGAAATTGAAAGAGGAGAGTGAAAAAGTTGGTTAAAGCTCAACATTCAGAAAACTAAGATCATGGCATCTGGTCCCATCACCTCATGGGAAATAGATGTGAAGACAGTGGAAACAGTGTCAGACTTTATTTTTTGGGGCTCAAAATCACTGCAGATGGTGACTGTAGCCAAAAAATTAAAAGACTCTTGCTCCTTGGAAGGAAATTTATGACCAACCTAAATAGCATATTAAAAAGCAGAGACATTACGTTGCCAACAAAGGTCCATCTGGTTAAGGCTATGGTTTTTCCAGTGGTCATGTGTGGATGTGAGAGTTGGACTGTGAAGAAAGCTGAGCGCTGAAAAATTGATGCTTTTGAACTGTGGTTTGGAGAAGACTCTTGAGAGTCCCTTGGACTGCAAGGAGATCCAACAAGTCCATCCTGAAAGAGATAAGTCCTGGGTGTTCATTGGAAGGACTGATGCTGAAGCTGAAACTCCAATACTTTGGCCACCTCATATGAAGAGCTGACTCATTGGAAAAGACCTTGATGCTAGGAGGGATTGGTGGCAGGAGGAGAAGGGGACGACAGAGGATGAGATGGCTGGATGGCATCACCGACTCGATGGGCATGAGTTTGAGTAAACTCCAGGAGTTTGTGATGGACAGGGAGGCCTGGCATGCTGCGATTCATGGGGTCGCAAAGAGTCAGACATGACTGAGTGACTGAACTGACTGAACTGAACTGAATGGTCACAAACCACTGCCATCACTTGAGAACAAGAGAGGAGGGAAGGTGGAAATTATGGGGACCACTCAATATCTGACTGCCACAGAGGGTGTGAAAAATGCAACCTTTTTCAA
This sequence comes from Cervus canadensis, assembly GCF_019320065.1. Classification (NCBI taxonomy): domain Eukaryota; kingdom Metazoa; phylum Chordata; class Mammalia; order Artiodactyla; family Cervidae; genus Cervus; species Cervus canadensis. The sequence goes on from NC_057405.1 coordinate 19,875,068, forward strand.
TAAATAATTAGTGGGGATATATTGAGCTATGTTAGCAATAACAAAATATTTGTCTGCATTTTAAGAAGATTACAAGTTTTTTGGCAGCTAATTGGCACAACCTGATTTATCTTTCAGAAGATAACTTTGGAGGCATGAATCTGATTACTAGACTGTTCACTATATCTCTGCCCCTTAAATGATGAAAGAAATTTCTATTTCAATTATTGAAGTACTTATACAAAGGCAAGCATGAAAGAATCTCATGAGTAACAAATGCTTAACATGAGTCAGGCCCTTTGCACCCTTTCACTTGTGGTCGACTCAATAGCCCTACAAAGTAAATTCTATTATGTCCCATTAAATGAAATGTAATTGGAGCAGTAAATAATGTTTTACCCAGAATAATAAGGATAGTAATTACCCAGGCCTAGATATAAGTAGAATCGAACTTTTTTCCACTTGAGCCATGTTTTTACAAGTGAACTGAGTTTTGTTTTGTTTTAAGTAAACATTGTATAGAGTTAACATGTTCAACTTAATTATTTGATGTACACATAAATAGTGAAATGATTATTACAATCAAGTTAATCAATGTATCTTTTCCTCACAGTTACCATTTTTGTGTGTGATAAGAGCACCTGAAATTTATTCCTAGTCAATTTCCAGTGTTCAGCACAGTAGAATTAACTATAATCATCCCACTGAACATTAGATCTCAACAGACTTATTCATCTTGCATAATGGCAACTTTGTACCTTTTAGCCAACATCTTCCATTTCCTCCCCCTCCCCACCGCTTTTTCCATCTTTCTCTTCTCTGCTTCTATGTTTTCAACTTTTTTAGATGCTACAAATAAGAGAGATAATGCAGCTTTTTCTTTCTATGGCTTACTTCACTAAGAATAATGTCTTTGAGTTTCATCCATGTCCTTGCAAATAGCAGGATTTCTTCTTTAGGGCTGGATAATATTTCATTGTATATGTACAGCACATCTTCTTTATTCATTCATCCATCCATAGACACTTAGATTGCTACAGCATCTTAACTATTGTGAATATTGTGCAATGGACATGGGAGTGGTGCAGAAATGTCTTTGAGGCACTAATTATATTTCCTTTAGGTGTATATCCAGAAAAAGGATTGTTGGATTATACAGTAGTTCCATTTTCAGGTTTTTTTTTTTTTTTTTCATTTTCAGTTTTTTGATTAATATCTGTACTGTTTTTTGTACAGGCTGTAATCAATTTATGTTCCCACTACAAGGTTTCCCTATTCTCCATATTCTCACCAACACTTTTTCTTCCTTTTAATAATGGAATCAAGCTTTAATGCCAATAGCCCTCTAAATTTCCACAGTCCAATGTTTCTATCGTCTGAAAAGCTGAGGAAAAGAGACAAGTTTTTTGAGAAATACAGTACAGTTTTTAGTGCATAATTATATAATCATGCCTGTATTTTCTTCAAAAAGTATTGTAATTTTTTTTTAATTTGACCAAAAACTTCTGTGATGCTGAGCCTATTTCAGTCACACCACCATGCTAACTGAAGATATTCAACAGATATCGAATATAGTAACATCAAAATTATACTTTTAGCAACATTCAGATACTTGTTAGGTCACCTCTCATATTGTATTTTTTTTAATAAAACATATAGAAATATTATTTTATTCCTATTTTTTAGCAATAAGCTTAAAATATCACAGAATCATGATAAGAAAGACAAATTTAGAAGTTCTTTTCAATGACATTCTTTGAAGTATCATAAATAATAATTTTAAACATTCATGAGAAAAGTATTCATTTATGGACTCTTTTAATTAACATTAAATCATTTTAGTTAACACTAATTAATAAATGAATTAATGTAATTATCTTACATACACATAAATTATTGGTATATAATCAATATACTGAGAAGGACAGTTACTAATATTTACTGAGGATTTATTATGTGAGATATTGGGCTAATCATGTTTAATGTATTATATTTAATATTATTAAATTTTCATAACCAGCACAGGAACAAGTTACCATTATTAAATTGTTTAAATAAGTCGCCTGGAACATACAACTAGTAGGGGTTGAGATAAAACATTGTTGCTGAGTTTCCTAAGCACTGTACATGCAGCATCTATATAGTATTCAGGAAGCATTAGTTATAGTATAAACAGATTATTATTTATACAACCTTTCTGACTTAGAACTCTGTCCTGCTTGAGAAAAATATACCTAGGAACTCTCAGCAACTATGTAGGAAAGACCAAGGACAGCCTGCTTGGTATAAGATTAGTATCTCCTCCTATAACTGCCTGAAACAGACACAACTAAAGCCAGGATGGAGTCAGGCCCCTTTTGAATACAGTGATTTGGGTCTCAATTGCTGCTCTACATCAGTGTTGGCAAATGCAGGAGAATACATTGGTCATCATTGGACTAAACTGTAGCTAAGCATGCTTTTTCCCCCATCAGCACAAAACTTTTGAAACCAGAGGAACTGTTAAACTTGCAGAATCATAGGAGAAACTCTATGGATGTCATAGGCCTCAGTAAAGGGTGAGGGTCCTTTATCTTTCCCAAGTCTCTTACTCTAATCTCTGACACATGTGGAAATTGTTGCATATAGAAGATACAGCTGATAAATGGCTACCTGATTTTTTTTTTCCCCAGTTAGAGTTCAGGAACAAAGTGGCTTAAACACTTTTGAAAAAGAATTTAAAACAACCTGCAGCAATATAATCCACATTTTTACCCTTAGAGAAAGTGATATTTCAAATGTCCGATTCATAGTGGCTATTTATAACTCCCATGTATTCCTATATACTATCAAGCAATGCACACAAAAGTGATTTTATATGTGTTCATTTTCCCATTTCTCATGATTTAACTTTAAATTTAAGAGCTGGGACTTCCTTGGTAGCTCAGCTGGTAAAGAATCCGTCTGCAATGCAGAAGACTCCGATTCAATTCCTGGGCCAGGAAGATCCCCTGGAGAAGGGATAGACTACCCACTCCAGTATTCTTGGGCTTTCCTGGTGACTCAGAGGATAAAGAATCCACCTGCAATGGGGAAGACCTGGGTTGGGAAGATCCCCTGGAGGAGGGCACAGTAATTAACTCCAGTATTTTGCCTGTAGAATCCACATGGACAGAGGAGCCTGGCAGGCTACAGTCCACAGGGTCACAAAGGGTCAGCACGACTGAGCGATTAAGCACAGCACAGCAACGTAAAAGCTACTGGCGATTGTTCAACATGTTTATAAAAATTTACATTTTTATAACTTGGATATCTCTATTTTTAGGAAGTAAGTGTTATATCTTAATTTTTTAAAAAGCCTCCAATAATTGTATTCAAGTAAATATAATGTAATTGTTTTTAATTCCACAAATGCTTATTAAATTTCTACTGCATTTAAAATTTCTGCTACTAGACAGGTTGAAATGATAGAATTTACATTGATCATTTAAATACGTTAATCAATTCTTCAACCTTTTAAGTTAACTCAACAATTGAATACTGTTATTTCCTTCTATCCTCAATTAAGCAACCTGTCAGGAAGGCATAGGATTTCTGTCTGATACTAAGCTATAGCAATCTGAAAAGACACAAACATATGTAGAGAAGAGAGCTCTGAAAATGGGTTTCTTTCATCTAACACAAGTGATGTTAATACCAGGATTAAGTTTTAATCCACATAACAGATTTCCCCCCTTTGGACTGAAAATTTCTATCTAAAGGAACAATCTTTATTTCCATTATTTAATTTTATTTTTAAATTTATAAGCTTAAGGTCATAAAATCTCTCTGTTCAAAGAATTTGCTACAAAAGATTGCCATTACTTAGTGCTATGTGCCCTCAAGTGCTTGGCCTATGAAATGCATGACTTGAAGTCAACCAATCAAACACATGTCATGAGGTCACATTCTAATACAAAACATTAAAAGTCACAGTACCACTATATTTGCTATAGTATATATATATATATATATATACAGATACATATCAGGGAATTTTTATTTTATGTATGTGTAATGATGTAGTATATACTTATATAATATAGTTTTATGTATACATATGACTGTATATGTGCTCCCTGGTTGGTCAGTGGTAAAGAATCTGTCTGCCAATGAAGGAGACGGGAGTTCCATTCCTGGGTTGGGAAGATCCCTTGGAGAAGGAAATGGCAATCCACTCCAGTATTCTTGCCTGGGAAATCCCATGGACATAGTAGCCTGGAGGGCTGCAGTCCATGAGAATGCAAAACAATTGAACACAACTTAACGACTAAACAACAAAAAATGTCTGTATGTATATTAGGAATTATTTATAATACAGCTATATGTGTTTCGATGGTGGTTCAGCGGGTGAAGAATCTGACATCCAAGGCAGGAGATTCAGGTTGGATCCCTCTGTGGGGAAGAGCCCCTGGAGAAGGAAATGGCAACCCACTCCAGTATTCTTGCCTGGGAAATGCCACCGAGAGAGGAGCCTGGCTGGCTACAGTTCATGCAGTCACAAGAGAGTCAGACAGGACTTAGTAACTAAAACAACAGTAACAATATATCTACATGCAGCACATATATTCAAAACAATACTCTGTGGTTCAGATAATATAAAACATAACCAAACATTTAAAGGGCTTCCCTTATAGTTCAGCTGCTAAAGATCTGCCTGCAATGCAGGAGACTCTGATTTGATTCCTGGGTCAGAAAGATCCCTTGGATAAGGGATAGATTATCCACTCCAATATTCTGGGACTTACGTGGTGGCTCAGTTGGTAAATAATTCACCTGCAATGTGGGAGACCTGTGCTCTAGCCCTGGCAGGGGAAGATCCCCTGGAGATGGGAACAGCTACCCATTCCAGTATTGGAACAATGGACTGGTTCCAAATTGGGAAAGGAGTACATCAAGGCTGTATATTGTCACTCTGTTTATTTAACTTATATGCAGAGTACATCACACAAAATGCCAGGCTGGATGAAGCACAAGCTGGAATCAAGATTTTGGGGAAAATATGAATAACCTGAGATATGCAGATGACACCACCCTTATGGAAGAAAGCAAAGAGGAACTAAAGAACCTCTTGTTGAAAGTGAAAGAGAAAAGTGAAAAAGCTGGCTTAAAACTCAGCATTCAAAAAACAAAGATCATGGCATCTGTTCCTATCACTTCATGGCAAATAGATGGGGAAACAATAGAAACAGTGACAGACTATTTCCTTGGGCTCCAATCGCTGCAGGTGATGACTTCAGCCATGAAATTAAAAGACACTTGCTCCTTGGAAGAAAAGCTATGACCAACCTAGACAGCATATTAAAGAGCAGAGACGTTACTTTACAGACAAATGCCCATATAGTCAAAGCTATGGTTTTCCCAGTAGTCATGTGTGGATGTGAGAGTTGGGCCATAAAGAAAGCTGAACGCTGGAGAACTGATGCTTTTGAACTGTGGTGTTGGATAAGACTCTTGAGAGCCTCTTGGACTGCAAGGAGATCAAAGCAATCAATCCTAAAGGAAATCAGTCCTGAATATTCATTGGAAGGACTGATGCTGAAGCTGAAGGTGCAATACTTTGGCCATCTGATGTGAAGAACTGACTCATTTGAAAAGACCCTGATGCTGGGAAAGATTGAAGGCAGAAGGAGAAGGGGGCGACAGAGAGTGAGATGGTTGGATGCCATCACTGACTCGATGGACTTGAGTTTGAGCAAACTCCAGGAGTCAGTGATGGACAGGGAAGCCTGGTGTGCTGCAGTCCATGGGGTTCTAAACAGTCGGACAGGACTGAGTGACTGAACTGAACTGAAACATTTAAAGTAATATTTGAATAACTTTGAAAGTTTTTGTAACTGAGAACCACCAGTCGGACAGAAATAAGTCACCTCATAATTAGTTTCTGTTTCTATGTACTAAACACAGTGTAAATGGCTTATGGAAACACATTCTAAGAACACTTTCAATTTTACTGATTCAATTTTTTAACACGATCTAGGCTAGCAAATGGAGCATGATAATGAGGTATTATCACCATAAAGTCACTTTATTATAATTTGATCAATAAGACTATAAATTAAAAAAATATAACAATATTCATTTTCTTCCCTCCAAAAATAGGAAACTTTTTAGAATAATTTAAATCTTGGTGATTTTCATTGTCTGTAGTACCTTCAAGTTATACTTAAGAACTAAATAACAATATTGAATTTTTATTTTCCATTTTGCTCTTTATTTAGAATAAAAAAAATGTATGAGTCACATGGCATTCAAGCTAGTTTGAGATGAGAAACCTGTTAATAATTAGCCTACCTTGATGTCTCAAATATACATAATATTAATATATTTAACAGGTAAATAATTAGGTTCATAGAGGTTAGGTTACTTAAGATTCCTGAGATGAATTCCTGCTGAGAGCAGTATTTCTGGTCTAACTCCAGAAGTATAAAATTACTTTCTGTTTAAATTGTCTTTTCATCATTAACTGTACCACAGCTTATAAAAATGAAGACTATTATCAGAAAATGCTTCTTTATAACAAAAATTTTGTGATGGAAATACCCACAATCGATTTGCAAGTTTATAAGTTGGATCTTGTGAATGAGGATAAGGCATTCAGTTTTGTTTTGTTTTGTTTTCAGTCCTAATCTCATAAAGTGAAAGAGTGTGTTGTTTATAAGAATGTGTATGTAACAGGATTCAAGTCTTGCTTTTGTAACTTCTTAATACTGAGGGCGTAATTTAGCTTACCACTCTGATTCTAAATATCATGACCTGTGAATGATAACAATCCATATAGCCTGGTTTATATACTGCTTTAACTATTAAGTGGAAAGTGCTTTACATAGTAGATAACATATTTTTAAGTGTTCAGCTGTGAGTTATTTTATTCTTGTTGGCATTGTTGTGTTGTTTTATTTTGGTTTTGGTAATTTCCCATCAGTAAACACTGGATGAACATTTATTTGTAGTCAGCTTCCTTTTTTGTTCTTTCTACATCCTAAGATTTTGTTGACACCAATCAATAACTAGAGGCCAGCATTAGAATAATGAAATAAAGAAACAAATCAATATTACTTTACATCAAACAGAAAAAAGATCCAATGGCTGCCATTATTGGCACACACAAGAGGACAAAGAAGATTGGCTCAATTGAGCTTTCTACTCTGTGAATCCTTAACTATGACTTTCAATAATTTGAAGAAAATGATGGAAATGCCTGTTAGTTACACCTTTATTTTTAAAAATGCAAGCCATTGTTCATTCCCATCCCCAAAATTAATGCAAAATAGGAAAAACTCAAAGATTAATCATACAAGTTATTCTAAATTATAACTGATTATACTCCTAAATCATCTATTATTTTAATAGCTGAACTACTAGAATATAGTTTTCAATAAAAATGAGAGTACTGACATATTTTAATGAATGGAATAGATTTTTTTTTAATCTCTTCTAAGTTACATCCTCAAATAGACATATATATCACTTAAATATTAGTGGCAAAAATTATATTTCCCTATGACAGTTATGAAACATATCCTAATATAGGCTCTTCTATTTCTCTAGAGTTCCATATTAACTTCACTGAAATTCTGCACTTCTTAAGCTCTTTTCTACTTACTTTCTTTTAATTATTTTGACAAATAAAATTTTATATATCTAAAGGATCCAATGTAGTAATTTAAGATAAATTTACATTGAGAAATGAGTCTCACAATCAAGTTAATTAACACATTCATCACCTCATATAGTTAGTTACCTTTTTTTTTTTTTCCTGGTGAACATGCTGACAATCTATGCTCTTAGCAAATTTCAAATATGCAGTGCAGTAACGTTAACTATGACAACCATGATGTACATTAAACTCCCAGAAATTACTCATCTTATAACTAAAATCTTATACATTTGTACCAATCTCTTCCTATTTCCTTAACAACCAGCCCCTAGCACCCACAATTCTATTCTCTGTTTCTGTATGTTCAACTTATTTCTAATTGAGGATAATTGACATAGAACATTCTACTACTTTCCAGTACACAGACTATTGATTGAATACTTGTATATATTGCAAAATGACCACCAAAATAAGACAATAAGTATTTTTCACCATGCATAGTTTAGAAAATATTTTTGCTTTGAGAACTTTTAAGACTTTCTCTCAGCAACTTTCAAATATGCAATATGGTTTTATTAACTATAGTCACCGTGTTACTTATACATCCCCCATGATTTATTTATTATACAAATGAAAATTTGTCCTCTTAACTTCTTTTCCTGATTTTCTACACCATCACCACCCCCACTTCTGGCAGCCACCAATCTGTTCTCTGTATGTAGGTACTTGTTTGGTTGGTTTTTTAAAGATTACATGTATAAGGGAGATAATATTTTTCTTTCTCTGTCTGACCTATTTCACTTAGTATGATGCCCTGAAGTCCAAAAATGCTGTCCCAAATAACAAAATCTCATTCTTTTCTATGGCTGAATAATATTTCATTGTGTGTGTGTGTGTGTGTGTGTGTGCATGTGTGTGTGTGTTAGGCATTCATTCTGTCTTGACTCTTTGCAACCCCATGAACTGTACCTCTTCTATTTATTGGATTCTCTAGGCAAGAATACTGGAGTGGGTAGCCATGCCCTTCTCCAGGGAATCTTCCTGACCCAGGGATTGATCCTGGGTCTCCTGCATTGCAGGTTGATTCTTTATCACTTAGCCACCAGAGAAGCCCCTTTATACATCTACAACATTCTCCTTACCCACTCATCCATCCATGGATACTGAGATTGTATCAATACCTTGCAATTGTAAATAATACTGCAATGGACATGGGGGTACAGATATCTCTTTCACACAGTAATTTCATTTTGTTTGGATACACACACAGAGGTGGGATTTCTGTATTATATTGCATGCATCATATTTATTATACAAATTGTATCTAGACCATCATCCTTTCCCCTTGTCTTTTGAGCTGGCTTTTTAAAAATTATACTGCTTAAATTTAGGCTATCAGATATGAATCCCCTCCACTTCTTACTCCTAAGTCTAAAATTGTATTTGTATAGATATTAGTTTCTTAATCCTAGGAGAAATTTTGCTTGTTTTGGTGTTTGTCATCCTATCTCGAGTGCTCTGAACTTCCTTACATGGCCTGAGAATTTTCTGCATCATTTGTCTTTAAGTTTGTCCTCATTTTAATTTGTCCCTCTCTGTGTTGGCTAATCTACTTTTACTCAGGTTCTATCCTAACTGAAGTCTTTGACTTCATTTTCATGCTACCTATGAATTCTCTACCTAGGACCAAAAACTTCCTTGTAAAACAAACAAAAAATGTTGCTAACATCTCCCTCATTTTCAAAACCTTTTGGTGTTGCCCTCTTTATAAATATAAAACCTCTTCAGTTTTCTGGCATTTAAATCTCTCTATAATCTCAACCTTTTCTAGCTTTCCAGCTTTCTTTCTTGCATTTCCCTCATTTACTTTGCATTCCAGCTATATTAAATCACAAACTTTTCTTTCAGAACATAAATACTTCTAAGGATTTGGGTACACAACTAACAATGCCCTAAATGATATCTGATCCTTCATCTTAAATGCAGAATGAGAACGATATAAGTCAGAGACAACAACTCACTTGAGATGGATGTGTAGCATGATTGAAAAATAATCTTGATGATTTTAAGCTAGTAAAAAGTTATAATTATTTTTATAAAGAATTATCAGCCTATCCTGACTAATATTAACTTAGATTGGGAATATATTTTTAATAAATTTATTCATTTTAATTGGAGGCTAATTACTTTACAATATTGTAGTGGTTTTGCCATACATTGACATGAACCAGCCACAGGTGTACATGTGTTCCCCACCCTGAACTCCCATCCCATCCCTCTGGGTCATCCCAGTGCACCAGCCCCGAGCACCCTGTCCCACGCACTGAACCTGGACTGACGATCTGTTTCACATATGCTAATATACATGTTTCAATTCCATTCTCCCAAATCATCCCACCCTTGCCCTCTCCCACAGAGTCCAAAAGACTGTTTTATACTTCTGTGTCTCTTTTGCTGTCTTACATATAGGGTTATTGCTACTATTTTTCTAAATTCCATATATATGCATTAATATACTGTATTGGTGTTTTTCTTTCTGGCTTACTTCACTCTGTATAATAGGCTCCAGTTTCTTCCACCTCATTAGCTCTGATTCAAATGTGTTCTTTTTAACAGCTGAGTAATATTCCATTGTGTATATGTACCACTGCTTTCTTATCCATTCGTCTGCTGATGATTGTTTCCATGTCCTGGCTATTATAAACAGTGCTGTGATAAACATTGGGGTGCACGTGTCTCTTTCAGATCTGGTTTCCTCAGTGTGTATGCCCAGCAGTGGGATTGCTGGGTCATATGGCAGTTCTATTTCCAGTTTTTTAAGGAATCTCCACACTGTTCTCCATAGTGGCTGTTCTAGTTTGCATTCCCACCAACAGTGTAAGAGGGTTCCCTTTTCTCCACACCCTCTCCAGCATTTATTGTTTGTAGACTTTTGGATAGCAGCCATTCTGACTGGCGTGAAATGGTACCTCATTGTGGTTTTGATTTGCATTTCTCTAATAATGAGTGATGTTGTGCACCTTTTCATGTGTTTGTTAGCCATCTGTGTGTTTTCTTTGGAGACATGTCTGTTTGGTTCTTTGGCCCATTTTTTTTATCAAATAAATGTTATTTAAATGTACAATTAACAGATATATTTCATAGGTTCATAAGTGTTAATATATTTGAAAATATGATTCTACAAAATAATAATACTTTATGATTCAATTATTGCATAGTTTACATGATTACAGTGGACATATGAATTGATGTGCTCTAGCACACATAGTTTTTAGTGGTGAGTGCCAATCAGGAACCGTAGACTTTTATAAAATGTCATTCTATTTGATTATATAGAAAAGAACTAATTGATCTTATAATTCAAGTTATTTCACTCAAATTAGTAATATTAGAGGTATCTTTGTATTGATTAAATATACTCTGATTTACCAGTCTGTTAATTATTTCTGCTATTGAACATTAACTGAAGGTTATGGCATAAATAAGGGGTTATAACATCTGTAAGGCCTTTGATGAGAAGATTAAGTAGCTTTTTTTAATCATTGTGCATGCTTTGTCATTCACGAAGACGTTTAACTATCATTATATATCTTATTTTATGTTTGTATCTTTTAGTCCAAGAAATATGTATTATTATTTTCCTCATTTCTATTTTTACAATGTGGAAATAAAGGCAAGGAGAAATTGACTTTCTTACCTAAGATAATGCCATACAAATCCAGACCACAAAATAGGTCCCAGGGTTCAAATGCTTGCTACTCTGTAAAGATATATTTTTAAATATTTTATTTTGAAATTAATTTTATGGAAATGAATATTCATGTTAACTGTAATGTTAAAAAATTTAATATATTGTTCTATTTCAAGTTATATAATTATGCTTATCAAAATACACCAGAGAGACAAAATGAAATTAAGTGTTTAAAAAATATTTTCAGTACTTGAATTCAAAAAAGAATATACATCTTCTACAATTCTGTATGTAAATGTAATTAAAACTAGTTAAAAATGGGCAAAAACTCTGAATAGACACTTCACGTAAAATAATACCCATCATAGAAATGCAAGTTAGAATGTACCTCTAGTCCACACAGCCAGATGGCTATAGTTTAAATAATAATAACATAATAGCAAATATTAGCAAGGATGTGGTAAAACCAGAACTCTCATACCCTCCCTGTTGGTGAGCAAACTGGCAAAAATCCTCTTTAGAAAGTGATTCTTTGTGTGTTTAAAGGTTAGATATATGTGTATATCCCACAACCTAGAAATTACACTCTGGGCTACAACTGGCAGAAATACACATATGTTCATAATAGAAATATAGCCAATGGCTGAAATCTAGAAATTCCCCAAATTTTATTGATAGTAGAGTGGAAAAATAAATTGTACTATATGCAAATAATGCAACATTATGTAGCAGTGACAATAAATCATATGCAATGCAACTCAAGAATATGTTTCATTAACATAATACTGAGTGAAAAAAAAGGACAAAAGAGTACATACTATATGATTAATTAAGCAAATTTTTAAAAACTAAATGAAATGTGCTTGAGTTCAGTAAAGTGGTTAACCTTGGCCAGGGTGGAGGAGGGGGTTATTGCCTAAAACAAACCATGGGGAGGAAGGTCTTATGATGGGACAGTAAGGTTCTGTTTTGTGATCTTAATACTTTTACTTTCACACAGCTACGTAAAGTCTGAAAACTAATTGTGAGTGTTAATTATACCTTATTTTATGTGTATGCATATATATTATACTTCAATAAAAGCTTGAAAAACTGAATTCAGCCAGCAAAATATGTCTCATTTTCTGGTAATCCATGTTCATTTTTTTTTTTTTATTTTTAAAGGATTGGTGAAGACAATGATTATCTTCATTACCCATCATGATTATTCTCCCATATATAACATGAAGAAAATAAAAAAATTAATAACTTAGTATCTGATATTTCAGGCAGCCACATTCAAGTAATGAATACAATGGCACATGACACAAATAGAAGACAAAACTCATATGTGATATTTGAGAATACTGAAGTTATGTTCACAAGTCTAAAATACATCAATAAATCTACAAATAATAAATGCTGAAGAAAAGAGGATGTGGAGAAAAGGGAGCCCTCCTAACTGTTGGTGGGAGTATAAATTGGTTCAGCCACTATGGAGAGCAGTACAGAAGTTCATTTAAAAATTAAAACTTGAGTAACCTTATGATCCAGCAATCCCACTCCTGGGCATATACCCAGAGGAAACCATAGTTCATAAAGACACATGCACCCTAATATTTTTTGTTGCACTATTTACAATAGCGAGGACATGAAGCAACCTACATGTCCATCAAGTGAGAAATGAATAAAGAAGATGTGGTACATATGCACAATGGAATATTACTCAGCCGTAAGAAGGAACAAAACTGTGCCATTTGCAGAGACATGGATGGATGTAGAGATTGTCATACAGAGTAAAGTAAGTCAGAAAAAGAAAAACAACTATCATATAATATTTGCTTGTATGTGGAACCTAGAAAAATGGCCCAGATAAACTCATTCACAAAGCAGAAATAGACACATATGTACAGAACCAACTTATGGGTAACAAGGGGGGGAAGGGGGACGAGATGAATTGGGAAATTTATATACACACACACATACACACACACGCATGCACACACACACACACACACACACACACACATACATACATATGGGCTTCCCTGATAGCTCAGCTGGTAAAGAATCCACCTGCTATGCAGGAGACCCCAGCTCACTTCCTGGGTTGGGTAGTTCCCCTAAAGAATGGATAGGCCACCCACTCCAATATTCTTGGGTTTCCCTGGTGCTGCAGAGGGTAAAGAATCTGCCTGCAATGCAGGAGACCTGGGTTCGATCCCTGAGTTGGGAAGATCTCCTGGAGGAAGGCATGGTAACCCACTTCTGTATTCTTGCCTGGAGAATCCCCATGGACAGGGGGGATCTAACAAGAGTTGGACATGACTGAGTGACTAAGCATAGCAGAGCACAACACATATATATATATATATATATATATATATATAGTATATAAAATATATAGCTAATGAGAACCTACTGTATAGCAGACAGGACTCTACTTAATGCTTTATAGTGACCTAAATAGAAAGGAAAATTTAAAAGTAGAGGCTGTATGTACATGTATAGTTGATTAACTTTGCTGTACAGCAGAAACTTACACAATGTTGTAAAACAACTTTTACTCCAATAAAAGCTAATTTTAAAAAGATGTGAGATATGTGTGTGTGTGTGTGTGTGTGTGTGTGTACACTTATACTCACAATTGAATGTTACGTGGCTGTAAAAATGAATGAAATAAAGCCATTTGCAGAACATGAATGGACTTAGAGATTGTTATAATAAATGAAATAAGACAGACAGAGAAAAATATATAATATCTGTAATATATGGAGTCAAAAGAAGATATAAATGAACTTATTTACAAAATAGAAATAGACCCACATATATGGAAAATAAATGTATGGTTACAAAAGAGGAAGCAGAGGAAAGGGTAATTCAGGAGGTTGGGACTGACGTATGTACAGTACTATGTATAAGTAGATAACCAACATGGGCTTACTGTAAAATACAAGGAAATATACTCAATATTTTGTAATAACCTATAAGGGAAAAGACACTTAAGATGAATTCATATATAACTGAATCACTGTATTGTATACCTGAAACTAACAGAATATTGTAAATCACTTCTCATTAAAAAAATAAATAAATAAATCTATTTGGCTAATATTATTTATTAAATAGCCAGTCTATATTGCAGTTGTTTGCTAGCTGATGCCAGCTAGTGTCAGTTTATAATGACACCAATTATAAAAATTATATTAGCATTATTACAGTCCATTTATTCTCTCAGCAAATCATAAAAGATCCTGGAATAATGGAAACCTAGAATGGGCAAGTGTAACTTTACTGAGGAAAAAATATATTCTTAAAAATTACTTATAAATGTTATTTGTCTATACACATTTGATAATTCTTATGCTACTACTAATGAATTAATTTTAAAAATATTGTTTTGTGTAACTCCTGTCAAAAGAATTATTATTTCGTGCCAACTATGTGCCAGGACTAAATATATGTATTTATCAAGCATTTAGTGGGAAGCCCAGCTGTTTTATGTCCTGAGACACGCCAACAATAAAGTAAAATAATCTCCATCTCAATCAATCTCCTGGTAGAAGCAATAGGTGCATTTTACCTAACATTCAATATATTCGCTATTGTATAGAAAGATACAATGCTTGAAGTTTTATTTTACCTCAATGTATGTTTACTGATTCTTATATGAGACAGTCACCACAGAGTTTTTGTTCTTGTTATTGTAGTTAACAAGTTACTAAGAAATACATAATCTGTATTCTTACAGAGCTTTCAGTCTCGTGAAGAAGACGTAGTCTTTCTAATTTTTCTAGTCAACTCTAACACATGGGGGCTAGGGGAGCTCTCAGAGGACAGAGAAGGAGTATAGGATCAAAACTGGAGCGAAGAGAATATGGATGCCTCCCGAGAAAAAGTGAATCCTAAGGGTGAATCTGAAAGACAGGCAGGAGCAAGCCCAGGTCCGGCAGGCACAGAACAGAGAGAAGTGAAACTGCATGTCTGTAAGGAGGACAATGTCTTACAGGCTGGAGAGAGCATGTCAGGAGGATGAAAGTAAATGTCTGGTGTGTCAAAGAGTTAAGAGTCTGAGATGGGGAATAGTAAGCTATGAGTCTTCAAACTGAAAGGAATTTGGGTCTTTTCAAGAAGCAGGAAATCACTGAAATATTTTGGAACAATAGAATCTCATCATTAGATATGTATTCTAGCAAGATCATGTTTATTTAATTGCTAAGTTGTGCTCAGCTCTTTTGCAATCTCTGGACTGTAGGCCACCAATTTCCTCCATCCAGGGGATTTCCTAGGTGAGAATACTGGAATGGGTTGTCATTTTCTTCTCCAGGGGCCCTTCCTGATCCAGAGCTCAAACCAATGTCTCCTGCATTTCAAGTGGATTCTTTAAAACTGAGCCACCGAGGAAGCCCCCAAGATCACACTAACTTCAGTGTAAAGAATGGATTAGAGGTTGTGAGACAAGGTACAAGGATAGAAACATTTCAGTGTTGGCATGATGCTATATGATCTCCCTTATGTGTGGAATATATATTTTCTTAATTAATTCATAGATACAGAAACAGACTGGCAGTTGCAAGAGACAAGGGGTAGGAGTGGGTGAAATAGGTGAAGGTGATCAAAAGTTATAAGTCCTGAGAATGTAATGAAGGACATAGTAACTATAGTTAGTAATACAGAACTGTACTACATATTTGAAAGTTTATTTTTTTTTCATTTATTTTTATTAGTTGGAGGCTAGTTACTTTACAATATTGTAGTGATTTTTGCCATACACTGACATGAGTCAGCCATGGATTTGCATGTGTTCCCCATCCCGATGCCCCTTCCTGCCTCCCTCTCTATCCCATCCCTCTGGGTCTTCCCAGTGCACCAGCCCTGAGCACTTGTCTCATGAATCCAATCTGGGCTGGTGATCTGTTGAAAGTTTCTAAGAAAATAGGAAGCAAATCATTTATGGTTATATAGTTTCTAAATCAAATCCCATATGACTATTTAGTGGAATTGACAAACAGATTCAAGGGATTAGATCTGATAGAGTTCCTGAAGAACTATGGACAGAGGTTCATGATATTATATAGGGGGCAGTGATCAAGATCATCCCTAAGAAAAATAAATGCAAGAAGGAAAATGGTTGTCTGAGGAGGCCTTACAAATAGCTGAGAAAAGAAGAGAAGCTAAAGACAAAGAGGAAAAGGAAAAACATATCCATCTGAAGGACTGATTCTAAAGCTGAAACTCCAAAACTTTGCCCACCTGATGAAAAGAACTGACTCATTGGAAAAGACCCTGATGCTGGGAAAGATTGAAGGCAGGAAGAGAAGGGGATGACAGAGGATGAGATGGTTGGATGGCATCACTGACTTGATGGACATGAGTTTGATCAAACTTCAGGAGTTGGTTATGGACAGGGAAGCCTGGTGTGCTGCAGTGCATGGGGTCGCAAAGAGTCAGACATGACTAAGTGACTGAATTGAACTGACCCATCTGAAAGAAGAGTTTCAAAGAAAAACATGGAAAGATTAAGAAAGCCTTCCTCAGTGATCAAAGCAAAGAAATACAAGAAAGCAATAGAATGAGGAAAACTAGAGATCTCTTCAAGAAAATGAGAGCTACCAAGGGAACATTTAATGCAAAGATGGGCTCAATAAAGGACAGAAATGGTATGGACCTAACAGAAGCAGAAGATATTAAGAAGAGACGGCAAGAATACAAAGAACTATACAAAAAAGATCTTAATGACCCAGACAGCCACGATGGTGTGATCACTCACCTAGAGCCAGACATCCTGAATGTGAAGTCAGGTGGGCCTTAGGAAGCATCACTATGAACAAAGCTGATGGAGGTGATGGAATTTCAGTTGAGCTATTTCAAGTCCTAAAAGATGACGCTGTGAAAGTGCTGCACTCAATATGCCAGCAAATTTGGAAAACTTAGCAGTGGCCACAGGACTGAAAAAGGTCAGTTTCATTCCAATCTCAAAGAAAGTCAATGGCAAAGAATGCTCAAACTATCACACAATTGAACTCATCTCATATGCTAGCAAAATAATGTTCAAAATTCTCCAAGCTAGGCTTTCATGTTATATGAACTGAGAAATTCCAGATGTTCAAAGTGAATTTAGAAAAGGCAGAGGAACTAGAATCAAATTGCCAACATCTTATGGATCATAGAAAAAGAGAGTTCTGAAAAACATCTACTTCTGCTTTATGGACTAGGCCAAAGCCTTTGACTGTGTGAATCACTACAAACTGTGGAAAATTCTTCAGGAGATGGGAATACCAGGTGACCTTATCTGCATCCTGAGAAATCTGTATGCAGGTCAAGAAGCAACATTTAGAACTGGACATGGAACAACAGACTGGCTCCAAATAGGAAAAGGAGTGCATCAAGGCTGTATATTGTCACCCTGCTTATTTAATTTCTATGTAGAGTACATCATGCAAAATGTTGGGGTGGATGAAGCACAAGCTGGAGTCAACATTGCCAGGAGAAATATCAATAACCTCAGATATGCAGATGTCACTACCCTTATGGCAAAAAGTAAAGAGGAACTGAAGAGGCTCTTGATGAAAGTGAAAGAGGAGTGTGAAAAAGCTGGCTTGAAGCTCATCATTCAAAAAACTAAGATCATGGCATCCAGTCCATAACTTCATGGCAAATAGATGGGGAAACAATGGAAGCAGTGACAGAATTTATATTTTTGGGCTCCCAAATCACTGCAGATGGTGAATGTAGCCGTGAAGTTAAAAGACACTTGCTCCTTGGAAGAAAAGTTATGACCAACCTAGACAGCATGTTAAAAAGCAGAGACATTACTTTGCCAATAATAGTCCATCTAGTCAGGCTATGATTTTTCCTCTAGTCATTTATGGATGTGAGAGCTGGACCATAAAGAAAGCTGAGCACCAAAGAATTGATGCTTTTAAATTGTGATGTTGGAGAAGACTCTTCAGAGTCCCTTGGACTGCAAGCAGATAAAAGCAATCAATCCTAAAGAAATCAGTCCTGAATATTCATTGGAAGGACTGATGTTAAAGCTGAAGTTCCAATACTTTGGTCACCTGATATGAAGATCTGACTCGAAAAAGACCATGAGTCTGGGAAAGACTGAAGGCAGGAAGAGAAGGGGACAACAGAGGATGTGACGGTTAGATGGCATCGCCGGCTTCATGGATGTGCATTTGAGCAAGCTCCAGTATTTAGTAATGTACAGGAAGGTCTGTCGTGGTGCAGTCCACGGGGTCACAAAGAGTTGGACACAACGGAGTAACTGAACTGAAACACAGTAGATCTTGACACTTCTCATTACAGGCTCCCCTGGCAGTTCAGGGGATAAGAATCCACCTTGCAATGCAAAGGACACATGTTTGATCTTGGGTCTAGAAGATTCCACATGCCAAGCACGACGAAGCCCATGCACCACCACTACTGCAGCGCAGGGTGCTCTGGAGACTGTGCTCCACAACAAGAGAAGCTACCACAGAGAGAAACCCGTGCACCACAACTAGAGAAGACTCACACCTCAACTAGCCCCCCGTCACCACAACTGGAGAAAAGCCTGCATGCAGCAATGAACACCCAGTGCAACCAAAATAAATAAACACATTTTTAAATTTCTCATTGCAAAAAAAAAAAAAAATTAAAAAGTGACTATATATGGTGTTAAATGTTTACAAAATTTAATGCGATGGTCATTTTGTTTTAAATTATTACATTGTACATCTCAAGCTAATATAATGTTATATGTAAGTTTTACTGCATCAAGACAGATGTTAATGGTTTTCACCACTATCAGGAACATAGAAGGATGCATACTTGGCAGTGGTGGTGCTGGTGGTATGATCTTGGTTTTTGTGATGGGTGAATTCAGTGATATCATAAAAAAAAATCTCAGCACTCCACATGATTGATCTTTTATACTGAATAACTTTCATAGGTGCACATATTCAAAATCATGAGTAATTGAAAAGGGCTATCTTTGTAGTATTTCTAGAAAAATGATAGAGAATATTATTTTTTACCAAATGTAACATTTCTCAAAATTACTTCTCCATATCTCTCCAATTTCATTTACTTGGTGGTGGTTCTAGAGATATTCACTATACAGTCCTCTCTGTCCAATCTGCAAAATTTCTCTCAGTTTTCTTACACTGTGCCTGTCCTTTAATTTCCTATTATATAGAAGAACTCCTCTCTTGGTTTTCTTTGTCAGTTTTTGGGCTTGTTGCATTTTACACGAATTCTCCTCAAAAATGAGAGTGAGTAATTGAAATTACCCTCTAAGAACATTCCTGCCAGCCCCCATCTTTGTCAGCAGTGATCTGTAATTGCAGGGTGGACCCAGGAGCAGGGGTCATAACTACAGATGCCAAGATGAAAATACTTAGTCAAAGGCTATTTATTGCTTTTATGTAAACCTCTATTACCATGTGAAACTTGGTGAGGAGAAATGAATGTAAAAGAGTCTCACAGACTGGAAATCCTGTGACATCCTTATGACACCCAAGTCAGGCCTGTAATGTAGTTCACTGCATTTTGCCAATATCAATTTCTGGTTTTCATCATTTACTCTAGTTGCATATGTTAGTTGTCATCAGGGAAAGCTGAATATTGAACATAAGGGAACTCTCTGCACTACTCTTTTCAACTTGTTTGCCAATAATAATTCTTTTAATATGTTTTAAAAAAAGAAAATGAAAGATAATGTATAGTACCAGGAGACAGATCAGTTTTTACCTGATAAGGGGTGGAGGAGAGAGACAGGAAGGTTCAAGAGGAAGAGATGATAACATTTGAAGAAATGTGTCTATATTGAGATGAGTATATACTTATATATACATTATTTTAATTGTGTTGATGGTTTCACAGGTATATACAGATGTAAAAACATAAAATTTTATAGTTTTAGTATGTACACTTTATTGTATGTAAATTTTCCATCAATAAAACTGTTTTTAGAAATGTATTCAGGATCAATTTTAAGAAGCATGTGTATAGGGGGATTTGGAAGCATGACCCAAAGGAACTGAAAAAATCTTCTTTGAATAGCTAAATAAAGAATGGATGAATGAAAGAAAAGGAAAGGAAATTAGAGAGAGAGAAAATAGGAAGGGAGACAATGAAGAAGGGAAGGGAGAAAGGAGAGAAGGAGGGAGGGAGCGAAGTATTTAATGTGATGTCTGCAAATTGCAGGGATAACTCAGGTGAAGAGCAGCAGGAGAGAAGGCCGCCCACAGGCTACTTAACAGATTAGGCATTTGTACTTTCTTGCAAAAGTCTTAAGGAAATGGAAAGAGTATCTGGTAGCTAAAGTATGGCAAGCTCAGAGATTAAGTATAAGACACAGAGAATGAGTAAGTACGCAGTAGCAAAAGCTTAGGAAATTTGGATTTTGTGCCAAAAGTAAATTAAAATCTACAGAGTTAAGTACTTATCTTCTCTGAAATGTATAGAACTTTTTTCTTTTAATGGAATAAAAGATGGCATCAAGACCCAGGGACCAATACATAAAATACCTGTTATATTTATTACACATCAGATTAGGGGAAAATCTCTAAAGGAAAGAGCCATATTTCTCTAATTCTCTCCTTCATGCTCTCTCTCCCAGAGGGCTTCTCACTTTCCTGTTTTAGCTTATTTTTGAAATTAATGTTATAAAAAATGCTGCAGCTATTCTGGGCTACATCATTTTGAAAGGTGTAGGTCTTGGAAGAACCTTTGAGAAGAGTTAAACCAGAAGATGCTGAAGGGAGACCCCAAGGAAGGAAAGTCCAGAGGTTTTCTTTATTCTTTCTGCAAACACACAAGTGTTTCAGAAAATAAGGCATTTTTACTGTTCTGAGACTAATATATTTGGCCCATGCTGTTCTTTTCCAAAAAATACAAGCAGAGGTATATCTGATTCAGTATACTTAGTCTCACTATAAGGGACAACTATCCTTCACATTAATAGTATCCTGAATTCCTTTGGGGGAACCCCCATCTCCATTGATAAGCATGCAGATTGCATAGGATTGGCAGTTACTCAGTGCCAATATCAATATTGTATAGTTTAAGAGAGTCTGCAATAAACTTTCCCTGGGCCACCATAATTGGTCAAAACATTTGGATTTGTTACAAAATTTGAGTCAAAGATCTTTATGATACAGGTACAGGGAGTTCAGACAATGCTCAATAATGATCTCAAGAAGCCCTCTCCACCTCATCGTCAGGTAGACGTGGAGGATGTTGGGAAAATAGGTTTACATCAGGCTGGCAGGGTCATACATGTTAGCAGAAAGGTACTTTATTCCCACAAAGTTATGTTATTCCATATATCTGGGTCAGAAAGGAATCCTATTGATAATGCTGAGGCTAAAATTAGCTTGAGAAAGCATGTAGGATAAAGATCAAAGGCATAATGACCTCATGAATATCTAGGCTTTACCAACATATTTTCCCCTGAGAGCAGCACTAGAACTTGAAGGAAATGGTAGTAGGAGGCAATAACATATATGTTATTAATAAACTGGTATATTCTGAGACCACCTACCTGCGTCCTGAGAAATCTGTATGCAGGTCAAGAAGCAACAGTTAGAACAAGACATGGAACAACAGACTGGTTCCAAATTGGGAAAGGAATATGTCAAGGCTGTAGATAGTCACCCTGCTTATTTAACTTATATGCAGAATACATCATGCAAAATGTCGGGCTGGATGAAGCACAAGCCAGAATCAAGATTTCCAGGAGAAATATCAATAACCTCAGATATGCAGATGACACCACCCTTATGGCAGAAAATGAAGAACTAAAGAGCCTGGTGATGAAAAAAAAGAGGAGAGTGAGAAAGCTGGCTTAAAGCTCAACATTCAGAAAACTAAGATCATGGCATCTGATCTCATCACTTCACGGCAAATAGATGGGGAAACAGTGGAAACAGTAATGAATTTTATTTTGGGGGGCTCCAAAATCACTGCAGATGGTGATTGCAGCCATGAAATTAAAAGACACTCGCTTCTTGGAAGAAAAGCTATGACCAACCTAGACAGCATATTAAAAGGCAGAGACTACTTTGCCAACAAAGTTCCGTCTAGTCAAAGCTGTGATTTTTCCATAGCTTTCTCATGGATGTGAGAGTTGGCCATAAACACAGCTGAGCACTGAAGAACTGATGCTTTTGAACTGTGGGATTGGAGAACACTCTTTTTTTTTTTTCTCATTTATTTTTATTAGTTGGAGGCTAGTTACTTTACAATATTGTAGTGGGTTTTGTCATACATTGACATGAATCAGCCATGGATTTACATGTATTCCCGATCCCGATCCCCCCTCCCACCTCCCTCTCTACCAGCTCCCTCTGGGTCTTCCCAGTGCACATTACAGCATACTAACACGTATATATGGGATTTAGAAAGATGGTAATGATACCCTATATGCAAAACAGAAAAAGAGACACAGATGTACAGAACAGACTTTTGGACTCTGTGGGAGAAGGCAAGGATGGGATGTTTCGAGAGAACAGCATCAAAACATGTATATTATCTATAGTGGAGAACACTCTTGAGAGTCCCTTGGACTGCAAAGAGAGCAAAGCAATCAATCCTAAAGAAATCAGTCCTGAATATTCATTGGAAGGACTGATGGTGAATCTGAAGCTCCAATACTATGGCTATCTGATGCAAAGAACTGACTCATTGGAAAAGACCCTGAGTCTGGGAAAAATTGAAGGCAGGAGGAGAAGGGAACCACAGAGGATGAGATGGTTGGATGGCATCAAAGACTCAGTGGACATGAGTTTGTGCAAGGTCCTGGTGTTGGTGATGGACAGGGAAGCCTGGTATGCTTCAGTCCATGGGGTTGCAAAGAGTCAGACAGGACTGACTGACTTAACTGATATTCTGCGATATGAGCCTCTCTGGTGGCTCAGTGGTAAAGAATCCACCTTCCACTGCTGTAGACATAGGAGATACAGGTTTGATGCCCCGTAGTAGGAAATGGCAAGCAACTCCAGTACTCTAAAGAATCCTATGGACAGAGGAGCCTGGTGAGTTATAGTCCATAGCGTTGCAAAGAGTCAGACATTGCTGAAAGACTGAGCAAACACAGGTAACTTTACATTAGTGTAAGTATATGCTTTTAATTTATGGTTATCTAATATCAGAGTTTAGAGTGTTAATTTATAGCATAAAGTATGATTTTAAATTATATTTTATCACCACAGAGGGAGAAGTCAAAACCTGAACACTGATATTTTTTTCTGAACCTGGGTGTAATAAAACACATTTTTTTTCTAATTGAATTATGAATAAATGACATAATGTACTAATTGACAAATTAAAAGTTTGTCACATGTAAAAGACATTGTTCATCTTATTAGCAATTATTATTTAGAAATAGTACCTAAAGATAGACATAAAATTAAAATATAATTGATATTTCAAGAATTCAGGTTACATTTTTTATCACTTTCCTTCCAATTTCTTAATCTGTTATGGTTTTTAAATATTAGTAAGACTCAACATGTAAGTGCAAATTTGAATATTGAAGAAGCATCCAATTACCTTAAATGCATGAAAAATTTATAAATATGAAGTTAAAATTACTGATAGAATATATTCTAATTCCTTTTGGTTTTAAAGATTTGTTGTAGTTTAGTGGCTCAGTTGTGTCCGACTGTTTGTGACCCCATGGACTGCAGCATCCCAGACTTCCCTGTCCTTTACCATCTCCTGGAGCTTGCTCAAATGCATGTCCATCGAGTCAGTGATGCCATCCAACCATCTCATCCTCTGCTGCCCTCTTGTCCTCCCACCTTCAATCTTTCCCAGCATCAGGATCTTTTCTCATGAGTCAGCTCTTCCCATAAGGTGGCCAAAGTTTTGGAGCTTCAGCTTCAGCATCAGTCTTTCCAATGAATATTCAGGATTGATTTCCTTTAGGATTAATGCTTCTGGACAAATGTCTGAATCTGTCTTATAGATTGTACTTAATTACTAACAGATGGTTAATATATATATTTTTTAAATAGGACTCAGAATCAGAATGTGGGGGAAAGCAATAAATAAAGAATGAAAATTCTATTTGCATACTGTCTGCATAAAATCAAGTAGAACATTTTACCTATATATATCTTTAGAGTTTCCTTTCCTAACTGTGCTCCATGAAGAATGTTACAGGTTTATTATCTTCTGTTGATATTCTTGAGGGCTCAATTTTTCCTCAAAAAGTTTCCATTTTGAGATCTGATTTAGCAATGGCTGAACATGCATACATTTTATCTTATTTCCTACTGCTCAAGATTCTTTCAAAAACTAAAGTTGAGTCGGCCAAAGCGTTCATTCTTTTTTTTTTTTTTTTTTTTTTTTTTGTAAGATGACTCTAGTAACACTACATTTTATTTAATTTCATTTGAAACAATTTTGTTAGATAGTGACATTTGGCATATTGGTGTGCATTTAAAATAAAAACATTAAAATTGGTGAATTTTTGTGTAGCCATTTTAATGTTGAATATGGAGGAAAAAAAGCAATGTTTCAGCATATTATGTTTTACTATTTCAACAAAGGTAAAAATACAATTGAAATGCAAAAAAAAAAAAAAAAATGGTTGTGCAGTATATGGGGAAGGTGTTGTGACCGTTTGAATATGTCCAAAGTGGTTGCAAATTCTGTGCTAGAAATTTCTTATTAGTTGATGTTCCATGGTCAGATAGACTAGTAGAAGTTGATAGAGACCAAATTGAGACATTAATTGAGAACCATCAATGCTATACCATGCAAGAGACAGCCAACATACTCAAAATATCTGAATCAGTTTTGAAAAATATTTACATCATCTTACTCATTCCCATAGCTTTGATGTTTAGGTTCCACATAAGTGGGAAAAAATTCCTTGATTGTATTTCTACATTTGATTACCTACTTAAACATTAGGAAAAGATTCCATTTTTAAAACAAATTGTGACAGATGATTAAAAGTGGATACTGTACAACAGTGTTGAATGGAAGAGATCATGGAAAAAAGAGAAATGAACCACCCAATCATGTCAAAGCCCAATCTTCACTCAAAGTAGGTGATGCTGTGGGATTGGAAAGTATGGTGGGAGTGGAAAGGAGTCCTCTATTATGAGCTACTTCTGGAAAACCAAACAAATAATTCCAAGTTCTGCTCCTGATAGACCAACTGAAAGCAGGACTTGACAAAAAGCACTGGGAGTTCGCCAACAGAAAGCACATAATCTTCAGTCAGGGTAGCTCAAGGCCTCATGGCTATATGATGACCAAGCAAAAACTGATACAACTTGGCTGGGAAGTTCTGATTCATCCGCCGTATTCATCAGGCATTCCTCCTTTCGGTTCCCATTTATTCCAGTGTTTCCAAAATTCTCTTAATGGAAAAGATTTAAATTCCTTGGAACACTTTAACAGGCTCCTGGAAGAGTTCCTTGCTCAAGAAGATTAAAAACTTGGGGAAGATGGAATTATAAAATTGCCTAAAAATGGCAGAAGGTACTAGACCAAAATGGTGAACATGTTGTTCAATAAAGTTCTTGGTGACTATGAAGAATGTGTCTTTTATCTTTATTTAAAGAACCAAACGGCCTGTTTGGTCATCTCAATGCAAATAAGAGGTAGCAAGTTGAGGACTCCAAGGCCATTATAGAGAGTCTCATCCTCATGCCTCATGATGGTTTGCCCCCTGATGATCCAGACCCTGCTACTAAAACAGAAGTCTTCATTACAAGCCCTTTAAACCACATTCATCGTAGGAGATGTTCTGTGCCCAGGGGTGCAAGCCCTAAGAAGACACGATGAAGTGGTACAGAACAGAAAGGAATTTCTTAAACCAATCCTGGCTCAACTCAAAAGATACCTGAAAGTGCCCTTTTAGAAACACAAGGTGACAGCTTAGAGTTTAGAAAGGAGAATGAAGACTACTGGAAGCCCCAAGGAGCTCCCACTACTAGCCTATTAAAAAGTCAAATAATTTAAACAAAGTCACCAGTGGTTATTCTTTCTTTTGATTTTTGTTGTTGTTGTTGTTTTGTTTGTTTGCAAATCGGAATGTTTTATTGAAGTATCAGATTGTTATACAAGAGAATGGATTTTGGTAATTGCTTTGAAAGTTAAAGTCACCCATAGCTGCAGTGCCAAAAATCTAAAAGTACAAGAGCTTAACATTTAGAATCAATAAAATGCAATTGTTACTAAAAGAAAATTGTCAGTTTTCTGTAAGGATATTTCCAGAGTTGGAGGAAATCCCATAATACGTACATATGTTTATCCTGGCAGCAGGGTGTGGTAGAAATGTCACAGGATTAGAGTGAGGTAAGTAACACATTAAATTAGTAAGATTTTCAGAGGCAATTCAACTAGTGAGAATTCTAAGCCTTTTAAGTGTATTTTACCTGAAAGAAAAATCTGAAGCTGTTAATTATTACTGACGCCATAAGGACATCTGGTCTTTCTTTTTTTTTTTTTCATTACCCTAGTTTCCCTTAAAGTGGGAGGCAGCTGGTAGTTATGGAATTCAAAACAGAATAGTTTTAAGATGTGATTCTGTGGAACTTAGCCTCTTTGAATCTTGGTTTCTTAAACTGTAAAAAGAAAAACAGCAGTATCTTCTTTTTTTTTTGGATAAAATAGCATAGTAGTGTTTTGTGAATGTTACACATTAATGATATATTAATATAGCATTCATGTAACAACATTATATTACATGTGGCATGATGTTACGTTATATTAAATGTAATGTAAATGCTATTTCAGTGCAAAGAAATAGAGGAAAACAATAGAATGGGAATGACTAGAGTCCTCTTCAAGAAAATTAGAGATACCAAGGGAACATTTTATGCAAAGATGGGCTCAACGAAAGGACGGAAATGGTAGGGACCTAACAGAAGCAGAAGATATTAAGAAGAGGTGGCAAGAATATACAGAAGAACTGTACAAAAAAGATCTTCATGACCCAGATAATCACGATGGTATGATCACTCACCTAGAGCCAGACATACAGGAATGTGAAGTCAAGTGGGCCTTAGGAAGCATCACTACGAACAAAGCTAGTGGAGGTGGTGGAATTCCAGTTGAGCTATTTCAAATCCTGAAAGATGATGCTATGAAAGTACTGTACTCAATATGCCAGCAAATTTGGAAAACTCAGCAGTGGCCACAGGACTGGAAAAGATCAGTTTTCATTCCAATCCCAAAGAAAGGCAATGCCAAAGAATGCTCAAACTACTGCACAATTGCACTCACTCACATGCTAGAAAAGTAATGCATAAAATTTCCCAAGCCATGCTTCAGCTATATGTGAATCATGAACTTCCAGATGTTCAAACTGGCTTTAGAAAAGGCAAAGGAACCAGAGATCAAATCGCCAACATCCGCTGGATCATAGGAAAAGCAAGAGAGTTCCAGAAAAAACATCTGTTTCTGCTTTATTGACTATGCCAAAGCCTTTGACTGTGTGGATCACAATAAACTGTGGAAAATTCTTAAAGAGATGGGAATACCTGACCACCTCACCTGCCTCCTTAGAATGGATGCAGGTCAAGAAGCAACAGAACCAGAGATAGAACAATGGATGGGTTCCAAATCAAGAAAGGAGTACATCAAGACTGTATATTGTCCCCCTGTTTATTTAACTTATATGCAGAGTACATCATGCAAAATGCCAAGCTGGATGAATTGCAAGCTGGACTCAAGACTGCTGGAAGGAATAACAACAGCGTCAGATATGCAGATGATGCCATTTCAATGGCAGAAATTGATGAGGAACTAAATAGCCTCTTGATGAAGGTGGAAGAGGAGAATGAAAAAGCTGTATTAAAATTCTACATTCAAAAACTAAGATCATGGCATCTGGCACCATCACTTCCTGGCAAATAGATGGGTCAGGTGGGGAGGGGGAGGGAAGTGAAAACAGTGGCAAATTTTATTTTCCTGGGCTCCAAAATCATTGTGAATGGTGGCTGCTATCATGAAGTTAAAAGACACTTGCTCCTTGGAAGAAAAGCTATGACAAACCTAGACAGCATATTAAAAAGCAACATATTAGAAAAACATCACTTTGCCACGCAAAGGTTCATATAGTCAAATCTATGGTTTTGCCAGTAGTCATGTATGGATATGAGAGTTGGATCATAAAGAAGTCTGAGCACTGAAGAGTTAATGCTTTTGATCTGTGGTGTTGGAAAAGACTCTTGAGAGTCCCTTGGATAGCAAAGAACTCAATTTCAGCAAGAAACTCTCAATTCCAGAACCAGTCAATCCTAAAGGGAATCAACCCTGAATATTCATTGGGAGGATTGATGTAGAAGCTCCAATACTTTGGCCACCTTATGCGAAGAGTCAACTCATTGGAAAAGACCCTGATGCCGGGAAAGACTGAAGGGAGGAGAAGGGGATGACAGAGGATGAGATGGTTGGATGGCATCACTGACTCAATGGACGTGAGTTTGAGCAAACTCTGGGAGAGAGTGAAGGACAGTAAAGCCTGGTGTGCCACAGTCCATGGGGTCACAGTGTCAGACACATTTAGGAATTGAACAGCAGCAATATGTAAGAAAAATTATTTTTCAATTATTTTGTACAAATAAAAACACTTTTTGATCTTTAGGTTCCTACTGTTACAGTTAAAATATCATTTCAGCTCTGTGTATCATCTTGACCAAATTAGATTGATTCCCTTCAATTATTGTGTAGCTACTTCTCTCCTCATCACTAAATTAGATTATTTTGGAAAAAGACTATAAGCAATTCTCTTGGGCTGTGTCTGCACTGAAAAATTATTTACAATTGTTATGTGCTTTCAAATCCAGGAGTAGAAGCCTGGTCATGAGGACTAGATGTTATATTCATGAGTATGACTTCAGAATCATAAAGCTAAAATGAGATTCACAAAACCCTCAAATGACAACATGCTTAATTCTTATAAAGTATAAGATGCCATCATTCCTCCACTGGTAAAATATAGGACAGTAGAAACTGGAGAAAGATTTCATCATCACCATGTGAAAGGCACCATTATTTGCCAAATGTAAAAGCTGTCCCCTGCCAGAACTTACTCAAAGGGAAAGACCTACTGGGGAAGTGTAGGTATCATACTCTCAGGATGTATAATAAGCTCTAACATCATTGCAGCTTTGCTAGCTCCTGCCATATTGAGTTACACAATATTTTAATCAGATAAGCATAAGATTGGTCATGTGTAGGGTAACTCATTTCTCAAGTGTAAAGATACAAAGATCAAACAAGGACCAGAAGCAGTATCAGCAGATAACGTGAGCAATGGCCTCAAAATGAGCCAAACATTTTAGGAAGCTTCCAACACAGTTCTCTGTACCACTATGCTGCTGTTTGCTGAGAAAATGGAGAACCAAGGATATGCCATTCCACTGACTGACACGTGGACATGTCAAGACCTTGTTACTCCCTTAGAGAAGAGGTCCTTCCTTCATAGATAACTCAGTCTCTATCATTGCCTTCTTCTCATTTGGATGAGAGGCTCTGAATCATACATTTAATGTTTTCAGAGCTCTTAGGGCAAAATCACACTCTAAACTTTTAATCTTTCTCAGGTATTAATGAAGGATTGCCTAACTATACACTTGACTTTTTTTCCCCCTAGAGCCTACTTTTCCAGCATTGAACTTCTTAATTCCAGCATCTTTTGCAGACTGGACATGCTATTTCCTCAAATCATCCAGCTATGGTTCTATTTTGTTTAATAGCTATTCTTCCAATTTATTCCTTTTATCTTGTACTTTAAGCATAAAAAAGAAGCCAATGAACAATGGGATATATGTGTATTTTTCAATGGGATGGGGAGGGAGACGGGAGGGAGGTTCAAAAGGGAGGGGATATATGTATACCTACGGCTGATTCATGTTGAGGTTTGACAGAAAACAACAAAATTCTGTAAAGCAATTATCCTTCAATAAAAAATAAATTAGAAAAAAAAAGAAACTAAAAAAGGAGCTAAGATATATTTTTAACCCTTCACTTAGATATCTTCTCAGGTAATGTTCAGTTTTATTACTTATAAATTCTACATTCCATATAACTGCAGGATATAATTATGCTAAGATTCAGCCACTAGATAACAAAGATGTCTATTCCTCCAGTTTCCAATAACAACATCTCATTTCCTTTTGAGACTTCTCCAGCAGCACCATTGGTAAAACATCGTTTATCAATAGTCAACAAAACAACTTAAGCATTCTCTAAGGAAACAAATGTTTTATCTAGCATAGTCTTTACTTCTGAGTCCTCCCTAGCAGAGACATCTTTAACCATATTTATACTAACAGTCCATTTAAGGGAATCTGAGCTTTTGCTATTGTGCTCCTTCAATTTTTTTCTAGCCTCTGTCTATTGACCAATTACAAACTCACTTCCACAGTTTAGGTATTTATTACAGCTCAATTTCAGACACCAAAGTACATTGCTTCTCAGACTTTTGGCTAAGATCAAGTGCAGAAACCAAAGTATGTACTCATTTCTCCTTGCTGCCATACTGAATTACCACAAGTTTAGTGTCTTAATGCAAATTTATCATATTACTGTGCTCAAGATTAGAATATCAACATAAGTTTCACCAGGCTCAAATGAAGTCATAGCATACCTGTGCTCTTTTATGTATCCTTGAAGTAGGAACAGTTTTCTTTCCTTTTTCTGGGTCTCCAATTTCCATGTCTGGCTCATAACCCCTTCCCAGCTCCAAAGTCAGCAACATTATCCAAGTCACCCTCATGTTTCTCTCTCTCTCCGCTTCTCTCTCCCAATTTTCCTTTCTACTTTTAAAATCTTTGTGTCTATATTGGGTCCACCCAGATCATGCAGGATCTCTGACCTACATTAAAGTAAAATGGTTAGCAACATTAATTCCACTATGCCACAGGCTAATGTATTACCAGGTTTTTTGGATTAGATGGTAAAATACTACTAATAAAAAAGATGTGCTCTTTGAAGTAGGATGTAGACATCTATATGGGAGGCCACTCTTTTGTATACCACACTGAGTGTCATTATCTCATGAATATTGAGACCGCAAAATACAACAGAATACATTAACACTCCCTCATGCACACCACAGGCTGTACTTGGCAAAAAGCTCTGTGGGAAACTGGTAGGCAGCTAGGACTATTGGTATAATAACCAGATCCTTTGTAAATCCTAATAACACTTCTATCATGACCTTTCAATGAGCTCAAACCTGGGCAACTTGTTTGAACAGCATATTATTATTTCTCTAGATGCTTGTTAGGTAGTGTGTTCACCCTACTCTGGTCAAGTTCCCACCACTGTTCAGTTCAGTCGCTCAGTCGTGTCTGACTCTTTGTGACCCCATGGACAGCAGCACGCCAGACCTCCCTGTCCATCACCAACTGCCAGAGTTTACCCAAACTCGTATCCATTGAGTAAGTGATGCCATCCAACCATCTCATCCTCTGTCATTCCCTTCTCCTCCTGCCCTCAATCTTTCCCAGCATCAGGGTCTTTTCAAATGAGTCAGTTCTTCGCATCAGGTGGCCAAGGATTGGAGTTTCAGCGTCAGCATCAGTCCTCTCAATGAACACCTAGGACTGATCTCCTTTAGGGTGGACTGGTTGGATCTCCTTGCAGTCCAAGGGACTCTCAAGAGTCTTCTCCAAACCACAGTTTAAAAGCATCAATTCTTCAGTGCTCAGCTTTCTTTATAGTCCAACTCTCACATCCATACATGACTACTGGAAAAACCATAGCCTTCACTAGATGGACTTTTGTTAGCAAAGTAATGTCTCTGCTTTTTATATGCTGTCTAGGTTGCTCATAACTTTCCTTCCAGGGAGTAAGCGTCTTAATTTCATGGCTGCAGTCACCATCTGCAGTGATTTTGGAGCCCAATAAAATAAAATCAGCCAGTTTCCCCATCTATTGGCCATGAGTGATGGGACCAGATGCCATGATCTTAGTTTTCTGAATGTTGAGCTTTAAGTCAACTTTTTCACTCTCCTCTTTCACTTTCATCTAGAGGCTCTTTAGTTCTTCACTTTCTGCCATAAAGGTGGTGTCATCTGTTTATCTGAGGTTATTGATATTTCTCCCAGCAATCTTGATTCTGGCTTGTGCTTTATCCCACCCAGCATTTCTCATGATGTACTCTGCTTATAAGTTCAATAAGCAGGGTGACAATATACAGTCTTGAAGTACTCTTTTTCCTATTTGGAACCAGTCTGTTGTTCCATGTCCATTTCTAACTGTTGCTTCCTGACCTGAATACAGATTTCCCAAGAGGCCTATAGAATGAACCAAAACAATGTATCAATTGGGTAAGTTAGTCGTGTTTTATATTTTTTATCCATAAACATTATGGAAATGGTCTATTTAGTAAATATGTATCAATGTTCGAATTGCCTGGTATTTGTGACTCTAAATAACACAGGCTCACCTTAATTGAGAGGGTCCCCACTGCACTAAGCATCATGGAACCAAATGTGCAGACATTAGTAACATTTGTGTAGTCAACATTGCCTTTCTCCTTGTTACACACAACTCTACTGAATTCAAATGTATTTCCTCTTCATGACCCACAAACAAGCATCTTCTGCAATGCTTTTTTATTACCACATTTCCCAGTATACAGTATGAATCAAGTCTTGGAGCTAGAAGCCAAGAAACTTCCCAAAAACTAAAGATGACAGTGATCAGTCTTTACAAGTGCAACAAGTACAGTGAAAGGTATTAAAATCCTCCCTGTTTTTGCTGCTATAAACCATGGAGAAGTTTTCACTTATAGCCCAGCAGACCCTTAATTCAGTTGATGAAGTAGGTAAGAGGGATTCTGTTGATGATTTCATTTTCTGTTACTGGTTTATTAAACTAAATAGAAAATAAGAAAATTTTCTCTTCTATTTTTACAAAAAATTCTCCAATACCTATCTTATAGGTTTTCCTCAACCTCAAATAAAAGTAACACACTTAAATGCTATAGACTGGGAAACTGACAAGAACAGTGCATGGCAGGAATCCAAATGCTGTTTCTATTTTGTTAAAGTCAATTATAACTGTTTATTCAAACAGATTTAACTAAAGCTCTAAAGCATAATTATTAAATTAATAATAGCAATTTTAGGGTTTGGGGCAGCCTAATCCCTCAATGGCAACCCACACCAGTATTCTTGCCTGGAGAATCCCAGGGACAGGGGAGCCTGGTGGGCTGCCATCTATGGGGTCGCACAGAGTTGGACACAACTGAAGTGACTTAGCAATCCCTAATCATAAACTAAATTAATCTAAATCTTTTCTTACCAATAGATACTACTTTATTCTTGGATAATCAATTGGTCAGAAAAATATAACAGAATATATGCATATAATAGCTGACTTTGTAATTGGTACATGGAATCTATTTATAGATGACAGTGGTTTTTTTTTTTTTCTTTTTTTTCTTTTTTTTTTTAGGAAAACATGGTTTATGCCATTACTCATAAGGACTCCATGAGGATAGATGCAACTTAGCAACATATTGCCCGCAGAATAGATAAATTTTATTCTTAGCTGCTATTTTCTATTGTATTTATGATGGTGAAAAACTCTAAAGCCAACATTAATTTCAGTTGGAAAGAAACAAATTGATGATGCAATATCAAATATTTTAACCAAAACAAACAAGTTGACATCAGGCTTTTTAGCTGTCTTCTTTGGGACCAAGTTTAAAATTTAAACTTCTTTTAGATCAGCTTTACAAAAGGCCTGAAAATTAATTTAAAACATTCAGGCATAAAGAGAGTCAAAATGAGAAGCAGATGGGACTACATCCTTTAGAGAAGAACGGCTTGCTCTTCTTCATGATTAACAAAAATTCAAGAAAGAGAAATGGAAGAGAACACTGGGATTTTGCATGCATTGCTACACATGGCCACAGATTTATTAGACAGCCAGACATCTTCATATAACATTCATTCTTTTTATAAAATTTAGTTTATTGGAATATAGTTGATTTATACTGTGCTAATTTCTGCCATTCAGAGAAGTGATTCAGGTATGCACACACATATAATCTTTTTCATTTTCTTTTCCATTGTGCTTTATCACAGGATGTTGAATATGTACTATACAGTAATACTTTGCTATTTATCCATTCCATACACAATAGTTTACATCTGCTAACCCCAACTCCCAATCCATCCTTCCCCCACATCTCTTCCTCCTTGGCAACCATCAGCCTGTTCTCTGTGTCTGTGAGTCTGTTTCTGTCTTGTAGATAAGCTAATTTGAGAACATTCATTCCTATCCGATATGTTTGTGCCATTAGTTTGAGTGATCACTCAGTTTTGTTTACATGCAATTGAAGTTGGATATTCTGTACTTAAATTTTTAGGGTAGGTATAATCTGAAGCTTGCTTTACTCTAAGTTTTAAAATATTCTGCAGTATCTGGAGATTTTAAATCTTGATTTGATATTCTTACATTATGTCACCTGGGTCATATAAATACTCTTTGAATCTGCATGTAATACATATAGAATACATCAAAGGCATACTCACCACATCTAAATGGTTCATTTTACTTCATTATGTTCCTTATAAAAATTCTAAAACACTGTATTTTTAATGGTAATCACTAATCCCCACTAAGTTCATCAGTGTGACAGAAACATGTAATTGCCATCGAAATTGATGAGAAACATTTGAATGGCACCATGACTGAGAGAGTTCAATGTTCAGAAACCATAAATAAATAAAAGGAAAAAAAAGAATAAGTTTTTAAGATTTATGAATCTGTTGTCCTTCAAATACTGTAGGTTTAGTGTAAACACCATCCGTGAAGGTGTTAAAAACAGAACCAATAAGGACTGGATTCTCTTCTCTCCACTTGCTGCAGAAGCACTGTCTCCTTGTTCCCAGCGTATCATCAGCATGCTAATTCTCAGATCACATTTCCGACACATCTTCCTCCTTCAGGCTGACAGTCTACAAGATTTTTCTAGATCTCATCCTGGTGTACCACCCACTGACAAGATACATATGTTCCCAAGATGTTTATAAAACACTTTGTGTCAAAAATTGCACTTTTCTTGCTATATTATAATCAAATGTTTTTATAAGGGTAATAATTTTATTTCAAGCTAAAATATTTACTTTGTATTTTCACTGTTTCGAGTCAGGAGACTTTGGAAACTCCTAACAGGCTTTTGTTTTTCTCCATGCCTAAATAAAGTATCTTTCACATGCCTTTGATTATCTCATGTGCATTTGCAAGTACCCCATGTAAACATTTCCTATTTTATCCTATAGTAATCTGGGCTTTATTACCTGTACACAAATGATTCCTGTCTATTACCCATAAATCTTCATATACTGTTTTTTAAATATTTCTCAAATCTAGTCTTTCTGTTTTTCTCCCACTAGCATTGCCTTGCTCAACGAGTAGTGTCCCATTTTGGGACTGGGGAAGTAGTCTGGTTTCCAGCCTCCAGTCTTGCCAAGTTCCCAACTTAATACAACCATTAGGGACACATGTGCACCCATGGCTGATTCATGTCGATGTATGGCAAAAACCACCACAATATTGCAAAGCAACTATACTCCAATTAAAATAAACAAATTAACTTAAAAATGGATTTTCAAAATACACAATGCACCTGGGTTTGAAGGACCTTAGTTGGAAGTACTGGCATTGAAGCTGAAACTCCAATACTTTGGCCATCTGATGTGAAGAGCTGACTCATTTGAAAAGGCCCTGATGCTGGGAAAGATCAAAGGCAGGAGGAAAAGGGACAACAGAGGATGAGATGGTTGGATGGCATCACCTACTCAATGGACATGGGTTTGGGTAGACTCTGAGAGTTGGTAATTGACAGGAAGGCCTGGCGTGCTGTGGTCCATGGGGTTGCAAAGAGTCGGACACAACTGAGCAACTGAACTGAACCTGGGTTTGATGCCACATTTAATGCCCTCATCATTGCCTAAAGCAGTGTCTTCCATATTGTGTTTCATGGAATATCAGTTGAAATCCAAAACTGGGTTAGGGGTAAAGGACAAAATTTTCTTGTGCAAGAAAGCTTAAGAAACTGTGGCTGTAACCAGTCTCATTACTGCAGATTTCTCAGGCTATTTTGATGTTGTATACATCTTTAATATCCAGGAAGAGTAGACATTCAATACTTCTAATTCAACATTTCCTTAACCTATTTGTTCAAGAAATCTAGACAGGGAGAGGAGTGCAAAAGCCTATGAACATTTAAGAAGTACTGTTTTATGGAAGAATTTAAAACTTTTTCTTGTGGCAATGTAAGGATTTTTTTCATCTTGTTCACTTCCAAAATCTGCTGGTATCAGCTCTTCTCTTTCCTGGATTCCTGTCACACAGAAACCCTTGGGTGACTGTACCTGCTATTTGCTTGACAGGCTCTCTTCTGGGAAAATTACTCCACTCTCAAAAATAAGCTTTCTTTCTTTAATCTAATATTATCCCACACCTATCTGTTCTTTAGAATCATTCAAGAAAGCTCTAGATCTCTAGTAGTGAGACGCTGGCATATTTTTTTTTTCCCCCATCTCTGAGGTTGATTTGAGAGAGTCTAAGTGTTGAGAGTCATTGCTTTAATTTTTCCACACAGAGGTCTTTCTGGCATTGGACCAATATTTTGGCTCATGCTCCTATCACAGCAATTACAGTACTCATCACACTGCATTGTGTTTATCGGCTTCAATGTTTCATCACTGAATCAGGGCTATTAGTATATTGATATTTGTGTGTCTGCACAGTATTACTGGGTTTTCCTGGTTCAGTGGTAAAGAATCTGCTTGACAACAGGAGATGGCGGATTAAATTTCTGGGTCAGGAAAATCCCCTAGAGAAGGAAATGGCAACCCACTCCAGTATTCTTGCCTGGGAAATCCCCTGGACAAGGGAGCCTGACAACTATAGTCCATGGGGTCACAAAAGAGTCGTATGTGACTTAGCAGCTAAACAGCCATAGTATTAGTACTCTGAGACGGTAGGGATTCCGTAAGCACATAATACATGTTTAGTAAGTAGGTACTAAGTAAGTACATAATACATAACATATTGTGTACTTACTGGGCCGTGCTGCGTTCAGTCACCTCAATCATGTCTGACTCTGCAAATCTACGACTGTAACCCGCCTGGCTCCTCCGTCCATAGGATTCTCCAGTCAAGAATGCTGGGGTGGGTTGACAGGCCCTCCTCTGGGGATTGTCTCAATCCAGGGAAGTATATACTACTACTTACTTATTTAAGTTGGTCTAAAATTGGATTTTAAATTCCCATAGAGATGGATATTTTTATAAATGTTTATTATTTGGTCTTAACATCATAGAAAGGAAAAAGAATCACACCCTCATAAAATGACTGCTATATCATGAACACAAGATTATCTAAGACAGGAAAATTAGAAAGAAAATGTCATTTTCAGAATTATATAAGCAGAAATTATATCTTCTTATGTGTGGAAAATGATCATAAAAAACAAACTTAGGAGGTCAAATTAATAATCAAAATTGTTGAATATAAATCATTTGAGCTTTGGAAAAATTGATTACACAGAAACTCAACCAACTTGTGGTCTTTAGCATAATGATATGAAAATCACTACATGGAAAACTCCATATGAAATAAGTGATTTATTTTGCCAACAGCTCAGTATAAGTTTACTGGAACAGCTATTAACAGAATAGGCCTGGAAAATAATTGTCAAAGCAATAAAGAAGAAAGTCAGCTCTATTTATAAACAATGTGTCTGAAGATTAGCCATCAATACTTGCAGCAGTACTCTTAAAATCTAGTTAAATACAGAAGCGGCAGAAACCCATCAAGGACATTTAAACAAAAACAAAATCTCAGGCATAAAATTGTAAATAAAATGAAGTCATTGAAATATACAGACTATCAGACTTTTTAAAAATAACATTCTAGAGCGCTCACAACTGAGTCCAATTGTGATAAAGGTTTATCGTGTATACCAAACCCATTCTTTTCTTCTTCCTTAGTAACCAAACCCTAGTTTTGTTGAGATGGCATTGTGCCCAGCTACAAAATCCTATGTTTCCACCTTTCTTGGCATGAACAATTTGTGACTGATGAGGTGTGAATGAAAGTTTTGAGAGCGGCTTCTGGGAGAGTGAATTCACTTGGCAGGATACTTAGGCACTCGTGTCTCTCACAGAGACATGATGCTGGAGCTGCAGTGACTACCAATGACAATGAGGTGGCCTTGAGGATGAAGGCATTTGCAAAGAATGGATGATAGATGAGATAGAGAGAGCCTTTGGTTTTACTGCATTGTGGAGCCTATGATGGAGTCCAGGGTACCACATCTACCCTAAATTATTCTCTTTGGGGCTTTTAAATTTTATTTTGCTAAGCTCATTTTTCTCAGATCTCTAGCTGATAATCAGATACAGTATCATATTAATAGACCATTCTACTTTTTGGAGGAATATCAAGAATAATTAACACCTTAAATAACAGATGTCATTTAAGACTTCTTCCTCGGGGTCACAGGCCTACATATGTACTACAGACATAAAAAAGGGAAGCCTAGCAATATGGGAATTATTGGCCCCTGGCTTTTCTGAATGTATATCTGTCCACTGACTAAAGTGGCAATACTTTAAAGAAGAACCCAACCACTATCCATGAGCACATATGAAGTATACACAAAGTTTCTTCAGTGCTGTAGTAAAAGTTATCCTGTAGTAGGTTAATTAGGGAGTTTTGGAGTATAGAATAGGCATAATAATCTCCACATTTGTCTAAATCACTTGGTTTGAGACACTCCTTATGCACCTGCAATCTGATCAAAGTGACTTAAGAACACTCTCAGGGAGGTAGGACTGGGTTTGACTGTAACTAAGGAAACACACATTAAAATAATTACATTAAAGTCTTTTTGAGGAGCTTGACAAATATACAAAGAGAAGGGAGATAAACTAATAAAATGGAAGAAACTGAAAGACAAAAGATGTTCCTTTCTCTAGAACTAGTCAGAAGAGAATGTGCCTAATTTAAATAAATAAACTTGGATTCCTGGTAAGCTTCACTAGCATGAATCCAGTTTTGACAGTTAGGCTGTAATGAATTCACCAAAATAGTGCCACCCTGTAGGGATGTGTCTGATTGGCCAGCTGGTGTTTTTCAAGTGAATTTTCTCAGAATCATGAGCATGCAGGTTCCTCAAACACACAACTTTACAGTGTGTAGCTTTATCTAATACTCTCCATTACACAGGTATGTTCAGGCTGTAACCTAGTTATTCCAAGACCATATAAAAGTGTCTCACATTAGAAGAAGAGTGTTTGGCATTCTCATTTTTTGACTCTTATAAAGTCTGTTCTCTGGCTGTTTGCTCTTTATTTATTATACTAATAGCTGTATTTTCATACACACACACATATAGCTAAATATTTTAATAGATAGAAAGATAAATGTCCCCATAAGAGATACAGCCTCATTTCACTATTCTCCTTTAAAGTAAAATCCCTCCAGAGTTGCTATCTACATTGTCTTCAATTCTTCTTCCATTCTCTGCTTAGTCCACATTCATCTCTCCATGAAATTAAGAAAATGTCACCAAGGCCCTTAGTGTTGCTAAATCCAAAGGTCAATATTCTGTCTTCATTTCATGTGATCTATCAGCAGAGTTCCATTTTGCTGATTGCTTCCTCCTCATCAATACTCATTAGTCTTTGTTTCTCAGAACTTCATATAATTTGGAAGTCATTTACAATTCACCAATTGTTCTTTAATAGGTTCTTCTGCTGATTTCTCCTGTTTTCAACCCTTCACATCAGTGTGCAGGACTGAGTTTTGATCCTCTCTTGCCTTGTAAAATGCACTTTCCCTCAGTATCTCATGGCTTCCACATGTCATCTACATCATGTGCCTCCCGTCAGACCAGTGGTGACATCAGATTATAAGTAAAGTGCACAATAAATGTAATGTGTTTGAATTATTCTGAGATCACCCCCCACACAGGTCTGTGGAAAAACCGTCTTCCACGAAACTGGTCCCTGGTGCCAAAAAGGTGGGGGACTCCTGAGTTTTACGTGACCAAAGAGCTTCAAAATTTTCCATCTCCAGCTTAGACCTCTCTCTGTCACATCTCAACTGCGTACTTGACATCTTAACTTGCAAGTCTAATGCCCATCTCAAAATCATCTATAAAAGCTGAATTGATCATCTTTTCCCCAAAATCATGTGCCACTGGAAATTTATTTCCTTTGAATCTATAACAAATCATTAGTCACACTTGATCAAGCCCCCCAGAATTGGATCCATCATTGATTCTACCTTTTCTCTCAAGTCCCTACATTAATTTGTCAGGAATTTTTTATCTGTCAGCAGTGTCAAATTATATTAGGAATTGACCAGTTTCGATTACCGCTACTGCTCCTTCCCTTGTAGAAGTTAGTATGATCTCTCACTGACATTGTTGTTATGTCAGGAGACTTCTTGATTGCTATCTCAGATTCAACTCTACTTTGCTGAAATGTTCTCACTGCACAAAACAGAATGACATTTTCAAAATGCAAATTCAGTTCAGTTCAGTTCAGTGTCAGACTCTTTGCGATCCCATGGACTGGAGCATGCCAGGCTTCCCTGTCCATCACCGATTCCTGGAGCTTGCTCAAACTCATGTCCATTGAGTTGGTGATGCCATTCAACCATCTCATCCTCTGTTGTCCCCTTCTCCTCCTGCCTTCAATCTTTCCCAACATCAGGGTCTTTTCAAATGAGTCAGCTCTTCGCATCAGGTGGCCAAAACACTGGAGTTTCAGCTTCAACATCAGTCCTTCCAATGAATATTCAGGACTGATCTCCTTTAGGATGGACTGATCGGATCTACTTGCAGTCTATGGGACTCTCCAGTGTCTTCTCCAACACCACAGTTCAAAATATCAATTCTTCAGTGCTCAACTTTCTTTATAGCCCAACTCTCAGATCCATACATAACTACTGGAAAACCCATGGCTTTGACTAGATGGATCTTTGTAGGCAAAGTAATGTTTCTGCTTTTTAATATGCTGTCTAAGTTGGTCATAGCTTTTCTTCCAAAGAGCAAGTGTCTTTTAATTTCATGTCTGCAGTCACAATATACAGTGATTTTGGTGCCTTCAAAAATAGTTTGTCAGCATTTCCATTGTTTCCCCATCTATTTGCCATGAAGTGATGGGACCAGATGCCATGATCTTTGTTTTTGAATGTTGAGTTTTAAGCCAGATTTTTCACTCTCCTCTTTCACTTTCGTCAAGAGGCTCTTTAGTTCTTCTTCACTTTCTGCCATAAGGGTGGTGTCATCTGCATATCTGAGGTTATTGATATTTCTCCTGGGAATCTTGAATCCATCTTTTGCTTCATCCAGCCTGGCATTTTGCGTGATGTACTCTGCATAGAAGTTAAATAAGCAGGGTGACAATATACAGCCTTGACGTACTCCTTTCCCAATTTGGAACCAGTCTGTTGTTCCATGTCTGGTTCTAACTGTTGCTTCTTGACCTGCATACAGATTTCTATGAGGCAGATAAGGTGGTCTGTTATTCCCATCTCTTGAAGAATTTTCCACAGTTTGTTGTGATCTACACAGTCAATGTTTTGGCATAATCAATAAAGCAGAAGTAGATGTTTTTCTGCATTCTCTTGCTTTTATGATGATCCAATGGATGCTGGCAATTTGATCTCTGGTTCCTCTGCCTTTTCTAAATCTAGCTTGAACATGTGGAAGTTCATGGTTTACAAACTGCTGAAGCCTGTGGAAAGTTTTGAGGATTACTTTACTAGCACGTTATGTGAGTGCAATTGTGTGGTAGTTTGAAAATTCTCTGGCATAGTCTTTCTTTGGGATTGGAATTAAAGTTGAACTTTTCCAGTCCTGTGTCCACTGCTGAGTTTTCCAAATTTTCTGGCAAATTAGGTGCAGCACTTTCACAGCATCATCTTTTAGGATTTGAAATAGCTCAACTGGTATTCCATCACTTCCACCAGCTTTGTTCATAGTGATGATTTCTAAGGCCCACTTGACTTTGCTTTCCAGGATGCCTAGCTCTAGATGAGTGATCACACCATCATGGTTATCTGTGTCATGAAGACATTTTTTGTTTAGTCTTCTTTGTATTCTTGCCACCTCTTCTTAATATCTTCTGCTTCTGTTAGGTCCACACCATTTCTGTCCTTTATTGAGGCCAACTTTGCATGAAATGTTCCCTTGGTATCTCTAATTTTCTTGACAAAGTCTCTAGTCTTTCCTGTTCTATTGCTTTCTTGTATTTCTTTGCATTGATTGCTGAGGAAGGCTTTCTTATCTCTCCTTGCTATTGTTTGGAACTCTGCATTCAAATGGGTGTATCTTCCCTTTTCTCCTTTGCCTTTCACCTCCTTTCTTTTCTCAGCTGTTTGTAAGGTTTCCTCAGACAACCATTTTGCCTTTTTGCATTTCTTTTTCTTATGGATGGTCTTGATCACTGCCTCCTGTACAATGTCAGGAACTTCTGTCCATAGTTCCTCAGGCACTCTGTCTATCAGATCTAACCCTTTGAATCTATTTGTCACTTACACTCTATAATTGTAAGGGATTTCATTCAGGTCACACCTGAATGGCCTAGTGGACCATTCAGTGGAGCCAAATGCAGATTGGCTTGTCTCTAAACCTCTCCATGACTCCCCTTTTCTCTTGGAACAAAAGCCCCACAGACCTTTGCCTGATTTAATCCCTTGCTACATCTCTAATCTGATTTCTAAATCCTCTTATCACCCTATTCCAACCACACTGGGCTTCTTCCTGGACCCTGAACAAATCAAGCAGCTCTCCTGTCATAGGGAGATTTACACTTAGTTGTCCCTCTTTTACTGCAAACACCTCCATTTCTGTCTTAATGTTTTTTTGCTCAGCTTTTTAAGCAAATTTACAATCTGAGCCACCAAGGAAGCTCATTCTCTATATATGCCAACTACCAACTCCTTTTTAAATCTTACCAAATTCTAATATTTATTTTCAACATAACACATTGTTTTCCAATAAAAATGACTTTACCTATTTATTACCATTTTT
Source organism: Cervus canadensis (assembly GCF_019320065.1). NCBI lineage: Eukaryota > Metazoa > Chordata > Mammalia > Artiodactyla > Cervidae > Cervus > Cervus canadensis. Next base: position 19,918,370 of record NC_057405.1, read on the forward strand.
ATTTTTGTTGGTTGAATGTCTTCTCTCTCTGGCATGTAAACTTCCTCACTAGAAAGAATCTATATTTTGTTCACTACAAAATCTGTGTGTCTAGAACAGACTATAATGTAGAATAGTTGCTTAGCAAATATTTTCTGAATACTTGATTCAAATATATTGCCAGGTATTCTGTTTTAGTTACCATTCCTTGATTGTCTTCTAAATATTTTCTGTCATGCCTTCTTTATAAATCTAGTCTATTCAAGGGAACTATAATCTCTTAACAAGTAGTGTCCACATCTCATAATCATTGAGGCAAGCATATAGTGGCTGGACAAAAAAGGCATTCAGTAGTTTTCCTTTCTACACACCTTATATTCTCTGTAAAAAAAAAAAAAAAAAAAAAATTTTTTTCTAGCCAAGGCATAAGTACATTCCAGCAACCTTAATCTATTAAAAGCAAGAGCGTTTCTCAAAAAGAATGCAAGCAGAGATGACCTGTGATTAGAAATGTCAGGTACACATTTAAGGGAAAGAGACTGAGTTCAGGCTAATACTATAGACCCATAAAACTACAATTCTTAAAGTATCATCTCACTCCTACTGCTCAGTACCTGTGAAAACATGCATAGGTTAAACAACCTTTCTGTGCATTACTGCCTTATCTGTAAAATAGAAATAATAGTAACCACCACATAAGGTGGCTGTGAAAAATTAAAGGTTAATTTGCTAAACTGCATGTTAATGTAATGTTAATATATTAAATTTAGCTTATTATCCAATAGGCAGTCTGAACCTGACATATGTCAGCTCTTCAGGTGTGTGTGGCTCAAAGTTTTTACATCCATTTATCTGAGATTTTTATTCCTGCTTCTTCCATGAGCAGTCTCTGTGACCTTGAGTGACTCACTTGTGGTCAGGCCTTTGTCTATTTACCACTAAAAGGAAGAAATTGATGTCTGATGATTGTGCAGATCCTGAATAGCACTAAAGATGCGTGCTTCCGTGGATGTTCAGGAGAAAGAGAAGGGCAAACATGTTCACACTAAAACCAGTTCTTGGTCATTGAGCGCAACAGTCCTGGGATGATCCTTCTTTTCACATCAATACGAATGCTTATATTTGGGGAAAAGGCGAGATTTGTAGTTCTGTATTGATTAGGAAACTTAGCTTATGTTCCTCTTCATCCTCTTTATAGTCCAAACTTCTGGATATTGAGAAGTCAGGGGACAATCAGTGGCCTTGTGGGTTAGTCACTCAGTCATGTCTGACTCTCTGTGACCCCATGGACTTCAGCCCACCAGGCTCCTCTGTCCATGGAATTCTACAGGCAAGAATACTGGAGTGGGTTGCCGTTTCTTTCTTCAGGGTTATATATAGTAGCATGTATATATTCAACCCAAGTCCTGATTTATTCCTCGCTTGCCAGCCTTTCACCTTTGATAACCATAGGTTTGTTTTCAGTATCTGTAAGTCTTTTTCTGCCTTGTAAATAAGTTCATTTGTATCATTTTTAGAAAATTAGGAGTGATATGACATTTGTCTTTTTCTATCTGACTGCCTTCATTTAGTACAATAATCTCTAGGTCCATCTATGTTGCTCTAAATGACATTATTTCATTCATTCTTTCTTTTTTTTCTTGATTATCTGCTCTTTTTTTTTTCCATTTCTTTTTATTAGTTGGAGGCTAATTCCTTTACAATATTGTAGCGGTTTTTGCCATCTTTAAAAAAATGGTTTAATGACTTCTGCATATTTTTATTTATTTGTTCTTATTTTTTGGCTGCTCCATGCGACATGTGGGATCTTAGCACCCCAACCAGGGATCAAAACCATGCCCCCTGCAGTGAAAGCCAGGAGTCTTAACCACAAGGACCAGCAGGGAAGTCCCTATTTGTTCTTTTTTGTGGTTGAGTAATAGCCCACTGTATATATGGACCACATCATCTTTATCCATTCCTCTGTAGATGGACAATCAGCAGGTAAGACAAGGACAATGGTAGTGGTATAAATGAGATGATAATCAGTATAAATAGCAACAGGATTGGCCTGGGCCCTGAGGATGATGCTATCTGTCAGATACGCTTGTGCATTTCTGCTGAATACCAGCCCTGAGTGTAGGAAATTATTGGAGGATCAAGAAAGGTCAAAAAGGATTAGAAGAAGGAATAAATAAAGAGAAACTCAGATCATCTGAAGAATAATCAGAAGTTTAAAATTAAATAATGTCTAGAAATGAGAAATACAAAATTCTCTGGCATAGTATTCCTTTCAAAATACTTTGTGACTCACAGTGCACCCTGTCTTAGTCTGTTTAGGCTACTACAACAAAACACCGGGCTGGGTTTAAACAATAAAGACTTATTTTTCTCAGTTCTGGATACTGGAAGTCCAAGATCAGGATACCAGAATGGTTGGGTGAAGGTATTCTTCCAGGACATGGGTTTATCAGTGTGACCTCAGAAGATGGTAGGCAAGGAATCATTTTGGCACCTTTTTAATTTCATAAGGCACTAATTCCCTTGATGATATTCAACCCTCGAGACCAAAGCACCTCCAAAGAGCTCCCGTCCCCAACTACCAAGGCCACTACATCTCCCAGAGCCCCACCTATTACATCAGCATTAGAATTTCAACATAAGGATTTGGGGAAGATACAAACATGGAAACCATAACACAACCCACCACTCTGAGCCATCAAGATGGGGCGCAAACTTCTTCAAAGACATCAGTGACTTAAGAATATGCTCTGACAGGAAACAGTGTGGATACGTCAACAGAAGTTCTGTTTTCATCACTCAGTGTTAGAAGAGCTATTTTGATCTCAGCAGAAATGAACTCACTCTGGCAGCTCCACAACATTCCACACAGCGGTGTTTCTGGTCCTGTCTCCCTTTCCTCCTCCCTTGCACTGTAAATTAGCAGGAGCTTGAGCGCTGTCGAGCCCCCTTGGCAGCTGATGCCCCCGTACGCTCACTGCCACTTGGCTCCTGGCTTCTGGCAGCTCACACTGGCAAGAGTAGCTCCCATGGATTCACAGCTCAGAGAAGCAAATGCATGCATCACAGCAGTTAGCACACAGGTTCTTGCCCAGAATGCTGGGCTTCAAAGAATTCCCTTGATACTTACCAAGTGTATGATTGGGCAAGACACTTAAATCTCCATGCCTCAATTTCCTTTCTGCAAAATCAGGATAATAGTACTTAACTCATACCACTATCTGAAGATGACATGAGTTAACATATGTAGGATATTGAGATCAGTCCATGGCACTTAGCAGGCCCTCAGCAGGTGTGGAGTGATTTATTATTGAGTTTCAGTTAATTAATTTAATAATGATAAAAATATTCGTAGAAACCTGAGTTTGCTTCTGAAATTTTCTCTTTTATTCTAGAAAAAAAATTCCTTTTCCAAAAAATCACCAGTATACTCTAAATAAAGTTAAGACCAGCATTCAAAAATATATTTTTTCCATATTATTCAATATACCACTCCTTTAACTAGCAGCCTTCATATTTTCAATGATTTTTATGATTTTGCATTATCATGGTTGCAAACATATGCATGCACTTGGAACTTAGCTCCCAATATGTCACGTTTAAAATCATAAAACTTCTCAGAATATAATGATGAAATGGAGTGGGATGCTAAGACCGTTGCCTGCCATGTACTCTGCCTGCCTGCTTTTTGTCTGCAGAAAAACTTCAGTCAAAGAATAAATTTAATCAGAGAAGTGAGAAAATGCAGAAGCAAAGTAAAATAGTCAAATAAGCTAAAATAATAATAATTCAGTCAGTAGGCAATGGGGGATGGTACCAGCCCTTGGATAAACATGTGCCATCCCCCTCTCTCTCCCCAGTTGCTGACATCCAAAAAAGAGCAAAATTTTCTTTCCACCAACTTTGTTTCTTCATTGGCTTTTGAGTAGTGAGCAGCCAGACCCCACTTTCAGTTGCAGTGATACTATACTAAACCTGCTTTCAATGATTGGCATTAATAATATTTGGGTACAACTATTGTGCTAATGCTTAAGAAATACTTAAAAAGGAGTTTTAAGTATGTATTGGTTGCCATGAAAGTAAACCAAGGTGGCCCAACTGATTTTGGTTACACAAAGGCAATTTCTGACCCCTGGCTCTGCAATGAGATGGAAGAGAAGGCCAAATAACTTTGACTCCCTCTGGGACGTTGATCACTGTTGCAACAAGGGAAGAAAGGCAAGGTAGTCACCCCAGAAGCTCATTTTCTTCTTTTACTCATGATGCTTTTAATTCCAATGGCTGCCAATCGAGAGGTAGTTTTACCAGTTTAAGGATATCGACAGCATTTCTTAAAGTCCTTTTTTTTTATATGTAACTCTTATGCACTAGAATAAGAAAGTGAAGCAGTGAAACATTCATATGATCAGAATATTGGTGTTGTTCTTTTTTTTCTCCTTGAAAGCTGAAGTTTAAGGTCAGATTTTGAATACGTTTAGCCCAAAATGTATTATGAATCAAAGCTCTTTTTATACTGGCCAGGAAAACCAAGAAACCAGAGAAATGTTTTCATCTATTGCATACAGTTCTCTGAGTTAAAGTAGACAAAGTCAAAGTAGTGAATCAATATTAATTAACACTGCCCCACTACACACATTTATTTGGCAGAAGCTTCTGAGGAAAGAGGCCAGTGAGGTGGAGGGTGTTCTTTGATAAAACAGCATTCAGGGAAATCAAATGATGAAAGTTGGTTCTGCTCTGACTGTAGAGGCAGGGACTGGAGAACTCTTTTAAAATACCTGAGCCCTGTTCACAGATGACCAGCCCTGTAGTAGATTGACTTAAGACTCAACCTTCAGCCTCTCATTCTCTCTGGCTCTTCAGCCAGGTAGGTACCTGCATAGACTACATGTCATCCAAAAGAAGCCATTACACTTCTTCCACAAGAGGGCGCAGTTCCCTGAGACCAAGGAAGAAAAACAGACCAAGGAATACCAAGGAAGGCAGAAACACAAACAACCCTCCTTTAGAACCAGATACTAGCTCTAAAAGTGCAGGGGAAGGGTGTACAATTCATGTCACGTATATTCTTTCTTTTTTGTTCATTAGCCCTGCTAGTGGTTTCTACCCATTAAGTAGATGTGTTAAAATGTGCTTAATTTAGTTGAACACAAGTAGATCAAAACATAAGATGGCATCTTGTCACATCACTTCATGGCAAATAGATTGGGTAAACAGTGGAAACAGTGACAGACTTTATTTGGGGGGGAGGGGGCCTCCAAAATCACCGCAATTGATGACTGCAGCCATGAAATTAAAAGACACTTTCTCCTTAGAAGAAAAGTTATGACCAACCTAGACAGTGTATTAAAAAGCAGAGACATTATTTTGCCAACAGAGGTCCAACAGACTTTACCAACTAAGTTTACATTACCAACAAAAGTCTAGTCAAAGCTATAGTTTTTCCAGTAATCGTGTATGGATGTGAGAGTTAGTTAGATAAAGAAAGCTGAGTGCCAAAGAATTGATGCTTTTGAACTGTGGTGTTGGAGAAAACTCTTGAGACTCCCTTGGACTGCATGGAAATCCAACCAGTCCATCCTAAAGGAAATCAACCCTGAATATTCATTGGAAGGACTGATGCTGAAGGTGAAACTCCAGTACTCTGGCCACCTGATGTGAAGAACTGAGTCATTGGAAAAGACCCTGATGCTGGAGATTGAAGGCAGGAGGAGAAGGTGATGACAGAGGATGAGATGGTCGGATGGCATCACAGACTCAATGGACATGAGTTTGAGCAAGCTCTGGGAGTTGGTGATAGACAGGGAGGCCTGGCATGCTGCAGTCCATGGGGTCACAAAGAGTCGGACATGACAGCGACTGAACTGAACTGAACTGAAGTAAGTCATAGAGAGATGCTGTAGTGAGATTCTGTTATAAAGTGAGAGCTTCCCTAGTGGGTCACTGGTAAGGAATCAGCCTGCCAATGCAGGAGACGTGGGCTTGATCTCTAGGTCTGGAAAATCCCCTAGAAAAGGAAATGTCAAGCCACTCCAGTATTCTTTCCAGAGCAATCCCATGGACAGAGGAGTCTAGAGGGCTACAAGCCCATGGGGTCACAAAAGAGTTGCACACAACTTAGCAAATAAACAATAGCATCAATTATAAACTAAAATAGTCCAAAAATCATTCTGTAAAAGGATTACCTGCTCTGGCTACATAGACCATCTCCAGGTATGGAAAATTGATATCACACATATGTCACACAAGAAATATGTCTAATGCTTTGTTCTGTTAGATAATATTATGCTTATTAAGATATTGATAACTGCAAAGATTTCCACAGCTAGTGTGTCCTTAATTCTCACTAGATTATTTCAATATTATTGCAATTGTCTTGTTTTCTTTGCTTTCTCTCCAGTATTCACATGTGTATCTGACTTCCATGGTAGTGTCTGTGTTTTCTCCAGCATCTGAAACAGTGACTGAGACAGAAGAGAGGCTCAGAAAACAGGTACTGAAGTAATGAGTGAACCCCACACCAGAGCTCTGAAAATGCCAATTCCCTGCTCAAAAATTTCAGTATATCCTCATCATCTGCATCACAGAGTGTGTTCCTAAGCATAATATTCACATGCTCTACAACTTGGCCCTTCACTTTACAATCCCTGAGAAAGTATACATTCCAGTCAGACTATAATTTCAGTCCAGTTAAAATAGATCATTCTCACAGAACACCTTTGTCTTAAGTATCTTTGCACAGCCCTGATGCCTCAGCTCAGAATTCCTTTTGCTCCTTATCCTTCCCAATCATATCCACACTCCAAAAATCAGTTCAAGTTTCACCTAATCCAAGAGTGATTCTCCAGGAGGAAGGAATCTCTCTGAGTTACAAACTCTTTGGTTATATTTTGTCAATATTTATTCTTTAATTCATCAAAAAGTTACAGCATTTGGCTAAGTGCTGAAGATCTAACAATCTGTGAAATGTGGTTCCTGTCCATGAAATGGATAGTCTGGTAGGAATTCCAGATATGCCGGCAGATCACTACAATAGAGAAGCTTTAGGAACTATTAGTACATGGGTCTAGGCAATCTGTCAGGGAGGAATTCAACACAGACTCTTGGGATGTCAGCAAGGACTTCTGGAAGACATACATTCTTCAACTGAAATAATAAAGAGACCTAAATTGCAAGTGTGATTATGCCAATCCCCTTGTCAAAACTTGTAAAGTCTACTTATAGTCCACAAACAGAGCTTATGCTGCCATAAACTTACATCTGCATAGGAATTAGTCAAGTGACTGGAGGCCCAAGAGAGGGGAGGAGGATTATCTGAATCACAAAAGAGGCCAGAAGCAAAAACAAAGCATCAGGCTCTGGGTAATTACCATGCTTTCTAGCCCTCTTGACCTCCATATTTTCCTGCAATGAGCCACAAAACAGGCCTTCCTATTTGCCTTTGTATAAAATACTGCAGAAACATTTTCTTTTCTTTTTCTTTTTTGTTAATCTACCCCACCAGATGGTAAGCCCTTTATTTGAGAGACCTTGTCCTATATTCTCCAGAAAATCATAGACACAGCCCAGGACACTGACTCAAAAATTATCAGTTTAGTTCAGTCATTCAGTCATGTCTGACTCTTTGCAACTCTGTGGACTGCAACACACCAGGCTTCACTCTCCATCACCAACTCCCGGAGCTTGCTCAAACTCATGTCCATCAAGTCGGTGATGCCATCCAACCATCTCATCCTCTGTCATCCCCTTCTCCTCCTGTCTTCAATCTTTCCTAGACTCAGAATCTTTTCCAATGAGTTAGTTCTTCACGTCAGGTGGCCAAAGTATTTGAGCTTCAGCTTCAGAACAGTCCTTAGAATGAACATTCAGAACTGATTCCTTTAGAATTGACTGGTTTGATCTTGCAGTCCAAGGGACTCTCAAGAGTCTTCCCCAACACCACAGCTCAAAATCATCAATCCTTCAGTGCTCAGCTTTCTTTATAGTTCAACTCTCACATCCATACATGACCACTGGAAAAACCATAGGCTTGACTAAATGGACCTTTGTTGGCAAAGTAATGTCTCTGCTTTATAATATGCTGTCTAGGTTGGTCATAACTTTCCTTCCAAGGAGCAAGTGTCTTTTAATTTCATGACTGCAATCACCATCTGCAGTGATTTTGGAGCCCTTCCCAAAAAATAAAGTTAGCCACTGTTTCCACTGTTTCCCCATCTATTTGCCATGAAGTGGTGGGACCAGATGCCATGGTCTTAGCTTTTTTAAAAAGTTGAGCTTTAAGCCAACATTTTCACTCTCCTCTTTCACTTTCATCAAGAGACTCTTTAGTTTTTCTTCACTTTCTGCCATAAGGGTGGTGTCATCTGCATATCTGAGGTTATTGATATTTATCCTGGCAATCTTGATTCCAGCTTGTGCTTCTTCCAGCCCAGTATTTCTCATGATGTACTCTGCATAGAAGTTAAATAAGCAGGGTGACAATATACAGCCTTGATGTACTCCTTTTCCTATTTGGAACCAGTCTGTTGTTCCATGTCCAGTTCTAACTATTGCTTCTTGACCTGCACACAGGTTTCCCAAGAGGCAAGTCAGGTGGTCTGGTGTTCCCATCTCTTTCAAAATTTTCCACAGTTTGTTGTGATCCAAACAGTTAAAGACTTTGACATAGTCAAAAAAGCAGAAATAGATGATTGTTTGGAACTCTCTTGTTTTTTCAATGATCCAATGGATATTAGCAATTTGATCCCTCAGACTTTTCTAAAACCAGCTTGAACATCTGGAAGTTCACAGTTCACATATTGCTGAAGCCTGGCTTGGAGAATTTTGAGAATCACTTTACTTGCATGTGAGATGAGTGCAATTGTGTGGTAGTTTGAGCATTCTTTGAAATTGCCTTTCTTTGGGGTTGGAATGAAGACTGACTTTTTCCAGTCCTGTGGCCAGTGCTTTTTCCAAATTTGTTGGCATATTGAGTGCAGCACTTTCACAGCATCATCTTTTAGGATTTGAAATAGCTCAACTGGAATTCCATCACCTCCACTAGCTTTGTTCATAGCGATGCTTCCTAAGGCCCACCTGACTTCACATTCCAGGATGTCTGGCTGGAGGTGAGTGTGAGTGATCACACTTTCATGATTATCTAGGTCATGAAGATCTTTTTGTACAGTTCTTCTATGTATTCTTGCCACCTCTTCTTAATATCTTCTGCTTCTGTTAGGTCCATACCATTTCTGTCCTTATTGAGACCATCTTTTCATGAAATCATCCCTTGGTATCTCTAATTTTCTTGAAGAGATCTCTAGTCTTTTCTATTCTATTATTTTCCATCTAATCAAAGTTATGGTTTTTCAAGTTGTCATGTGTGGATGTGAGAATTGTTACAAAGAAAGCTGAGCACTGAAGAATTGATGCTTTTGAACTGTGGTGTTGGAAAAGACTTTTGAGAGCCCCTTGGACTACAAGGAGATCCGACCAGTCCATCCTGACTATTCATTGGAAGGACTGGTGCTAAAGCTGAAACTCCAATACTTTGGCCACCTGATGTGAAGAAATGACTCATTTGAAAAGACCCTCATGCTGGGAAAGATTGAAAGCAGGAGGACAAGGGGATGACAGAGGTTGAGATGGTTGGATGGCATCACTGACTCAGTGGACATGAGTCTGAGTAAACTCTGGGAATTTGTGATGGACAGGGAAGCCTGGCGGGTTATAGTTCATGGGGTCACAAAAAGTTGGACATGACCAAGTGACTGAACTGAACTGAGATGAGTGCAATTTTGTGGTAGTTTAAACCTTCTTTGGCATTGTCTTTCTTTGGGACTGGAATGAAAACTGACCTTTTGTAGTCCTGTGGCCACTGCTGAGTTTTCCAAATTTGCTGGCGTATTGATCGCAGCACTTTAACAGCATCCTATTTTAGGAAATAAAATAGCTCAGCTGGAATTCCATCACCTCCACCAGCTTTATTCATAGTGATGCTTCCTAAGGCCTACTTGACTTCACATTCCAGGTTGTGTGGCTTGAGGTGAGTGATCACACCATCGTGGTTATCTGGGTCATTAAGACCTTTTTTGTACAGTTCTTCTGTGTATTCTTGCCACCTCTTCTTAATATCTTCTTTTGTTAGGTCAATACCATTTCTGCCGTTTATGGTGGCCATCTTTTTATATTCATTGTAATTAAATATGATCGTAACATTCAGAGGAGGAAGGATCAGTGTAGAGGAAAATAAGGTGTTATTTTTTATACACTGTCAATTACTATTATCATATAATGTTGAATTTATCTCTTGTCCAAAAATTGTTTTAACTTCTCTACACTCTGATGCTTCCCATTTTTTTCTCAGCCAGCCACAGCTGAGTTTCCTTCTATTTACCAGGGCTCTCCACTTAAGATGTCAGAAGTTGATATAAAGCTTTGTGCCTCGACCATCAAACTTCTTTCATCTCTCTTGACTATACTGAACTAGAGCTTTATCTCTACTTTTCCCCCTAGGGTTCTGTTTTACTTATATTCCTGGAAATCTCTCATATTTAGAGCAAGAAAGTGATTCCATCTATAATCACAATTCCTTTAGCTTGCAACTAAAGCCAGAACAATAAGTGCTGGTCACTTAGTAAATACTGTTTCAGCCCTTTCCTCAGCATGACATTGATGACTCTTCCATATATCCACCATTTTCTTACTGGTCCTACTTTTAAATAATATAGCATGAAAAACTTGAACCAGTTAAAGGTAAATTGAGAAACTGATGTCACTTTCAAATTCCTTAGTGTGTGCAGTCATGAAAACAAAGACATTCTTGAACATAACCACAGTATGACCATCAAAATCAGGAAATTAACATTGATTTCTTAATACCATCTGTTTAGGGCTACATCGTGTCCCCCCAAGTTCATATATTGAAGTCCTCATCCCCAATACCTCAGAATATGACTGTATTTGGAGACAGAGACTGTAAGGAGTTGATTAAGTTAAAATGAGGCCAGTAACTGTGGTCTTAAACCACTCTCATTTGTGGCCTCCTTAGGAAGAAGCAATTTGGACACACATGAGACACCACAGGAAGGTGGAGACCATGAGACCATGATGCAAAGAGGAAGCAAGAGAGTATCAATCTGCAAACTGGGGAAGAGAAGCCCCAGAAGAAACCAAAACTGCCTGCCTATACCTTGATCTTGAACTTCCAGCCTCCATACTGTGAAAAAATAAATTTCAGTAATTTAAGCCCACTCTGTATTACTTTGTTACAGCAGCTCTAGCAAACTAATGCACTATCTAATCTATTTAATTTCCCAGTTGTCTAATAGTATGTATAATAAAAAATCCAAACAAAGTTGGCCAGTTGCATTTAGTTGTCATGTCTTTTTACTATCCTTCAAATGGAATAGATTTTCATTCTCCTTCAGTCAGAAACTGTTCACCCTTGATGCTTGAACATATACTTCTGCAGGGTTATTTCATAGAAAGACACTCAGTTTGCTTTGTATTTCTTCATGATTAGATTCAGACAATTCAGGCTGTGCTTTATCTCATTCAATCTATTTTGGACTTTGTTTCAATACTGTTAATGCTATCTTAACTACTTGATTAGAGTCGCATCTGCTGTCATTTTCCACTTAAAAGGTAGTCTTTCTTCCTTTTGCAATTAAATTGCTTGTTGTTGTTATTTTGTTGTTCATGGGAATACAGTGTGAGATTATGTAAATATGCTAGTTTTCATCAAAATTTTTCACCCAGTATTTTGAGGAGGATTCTTGCATGTGTCAATTACTATGATATTACTAAATAGTGAAGCTTTAAATCATTCATACATTTATTACATGGCTTTCTACTATAAGGGAAAAATTATCATCCCTACGTTTATTTATTCATTTCTTTATATATTTATTTTTAAATTTAAACTGTCCCTGGTTTCAACAGTGGGAAACTCTTCAGACTCCCTTCCATGTTCTGTTAACATGTTCCCAGTGTTCTTTGAGGACGTTTTTCATGAGCTTTCCAGCTCATGTCTGGCATTTACAATGTCGTTCCTGAATTATCCACATATTTTAAGAAGACATGGTTCCTTTTAGTGACAGTGGTGTTTAGAAGCCAAGATCTAGGCACTAAATGAGCTCATTGCTACTGGGGTATCGCTGGTCCCAGGCTCATTCAGTGGAAAGTGTGTTGTTCAGTTATTAATTTGTGTCCAACTCTTTACAACCCCGTGGGCTAAAGCACCGCTGGCTTTTCTGTCCTTCTCTATCTCCTGGAGTTTGCTCAAATTCATGTCGATTGTGTTGATGATGCCATCCAACCATCTCATCCTCCACTGCCCCCTTCTCTCCCTGCCTTCAATCTTTACAAGTATCAGGGTCTTTTTACAGTGAGTTGGCTCCTTGTATCAAGTAGCCAGGGTATTGGTGCTTCAGCTCCAGCATCAGTCCTTCCAGTGAATATTCAGGGTTGATTTTCTTTAGGATTGGTTGGCTTGGTCTCCTTGCTAGCCAAAAGACTCTCAAGAGGCTTCTCCAGCACCACAATTTGAAAGCATCAATTCTTTGTTGCTCAGCGTTCTTTATGGTCCAACTCTCACATCCGTACACGACTACTGGAAAAACCATAGCTTTGACTAGATGGACCTTTGTCAGCAAAGCAATGTTTCAGCTTTTTAAAACACTGTCTAGGTTTGTCATAGCCTTCTTCCAAGGAGCAAACATCTTTTAATTTCATGACTGTAGTCACTGTCTACAGATATTTTGCAGCCCAAGAAAAAAAAATCTGCCACCACTTCCAATTTTTTGCCCATCTATTTGCCATGAAGTAATGAGACTGAAAGCCATGATCTTTGTTTTTTGAATGTTGAGTTTTTAGCCAGCTTCTTCACTCTCCTCTTTTACCCTCTTCAAGAGGCTCTTCAGTTTCTCTTTGCTTTCTGCCATTGGAGTGGTATCTGCATATCTGAGGTTGTTGATATCTCTCCCAGAAAAGTGGAGAGTGTGGACACATACAAATGTGAATTTACACTGACACTTCAACTCCAACACAACATCATCACAGGATTTATTATAGTTTTCTTTTCTTTTTAAATATATACATCTACCTTCAGCTGAAATTTTTAAGAAGGTATGAAGGAAGCAAATGAACTATTTTTTTTTAATCTAAACATTTCATCTTACTAAAGAATTAAATCCTGGACACCTCAGGTCTCACCAAAATGTGAGTACAAATGACTCTCAAATTACAATAGCCGCTTCTGCAGGTGTTGAATTAGACAATCTAACTTATTTTAGGGTCTTCCAATGAGATTAGAAACAGGTAGGCTGTTGGGTAAGCATTTTAGTTCTCTCAATTTTCCAAGTACTGAAAGCACTTGTGTTCACCTAATTAAACAAAGAATCACCTGGGAGCATTTAAAACAGACTGAGGCACCAATTCTACTCCAAGATATTTAAATTATAAACCCTGGTTTAAGGCCCAGTTATGAGCATGTTCTAACACTCTCAAGTTCTCTCCCTTTTTGTTAACCACTGGTTTAAACTGCTTTTCCACCTCATCACAGATTTGCTTGTCAGAAAAATAATTTGTGATCTAAACTTAGTGTAAAAGGTAAATGCTAAGATGCAATCTATGCTGTCTACACTCTGAGTTTCCACCCATATTCTCTCCTACCCCAAGTGTGGTGGGATATGCCTCTAGCCAATAGAATAGGCAGAGGTGAGAGGATTTTGCAGATTTAATATACTGTTCTAAAGCGGTTGGTTTGAACTAATCTAAAATATGTTATCCTAGGAGGGCCTGACTTAATCAGCTGAAAGCACTTAGAAGAATGGGGCCATCCCTGATGAGAAGAGCTGTCTCTCCTCCTCTGGTTTTGAAAATGTGAGCTGTCATTTGAAAAAAGGCAACAGAGAGGGCCGTGGAGCAAGGGACTGAGAGGCTCCCAGGAAGTGAGGCAACAGCCAAGAAGAAAATTTTGACATCAGCCTCACAATGGCAGGAAGCTGAATTTTCCTAACAACTGCTGAGATTTTGGAAGATCATCTTTCCCAAGCTGATCTTCTAGGTGAGAATGCAGTCTGACTACACTTTCATTGCACCCTCGTGAGATCCTGAGAAGAGAACCCAGGGAGCTGTGTCCAGATTCCTGATCAAGAAATATGAGATAGTAAGTGTGTGTTGTTTTCATCTGTTATTCGTGTGATCATTCATTTTGCAGCAACGTGAAACTGATAGTTACAACCTCTTTTTGGCTGCCAGGCAACATTTCCACTCATTAACAAGTTAATGATCTCATTTAGATCTGAAGATGGAAAAAATAAAGCACTGGACATACGGTTAGTGTGTAGTACAACTTTTTGACTGATGGTAATATCCAGGGGGAAAAAAAAAATGGTATGATGAGCATATCTGCTCTACTATGGCTTCCCAAAAAGTATTTACACTTTCAAGGACGCTTTTGGTATCATTGACTCCTTCTCTGTGTGAGAAGAAAGGCAGATATTTGGCATCCTTTTCCTAAAGGGTCAAGCGTGATGAATGCAGTTCTACAAGATAGCATGCTAGGTGGTTCTCATAGTAAAGTTCTGAGAGCAGTTTTCCCTGTAATGATGAAATATTTTAAGTAGATGTTCATTACCCATGAGAGGGGGGAAGCTTTCTGCATCAAAATATTGAAATTAAACAAATTTTTTTTTCTTATTTCTGGGGCTACTTAGAATCTTTGTTCTACATCTCCAAGAAACAAAATCATGTTTATTGAATTTGCAAAAGCCCCATGACTTTTTCAATTATTGAACAATTTTTAAACTAGGAAGACAACTGGGTAAACTTATATTCAACATTAGTGACTCTTTTTTAGAGAAAGAAAACACTTTTATTGTTGAATAAGCATTAAACCAGAATGTGCTGAGTATTGTAGGCAATCAACTTTAACTGCAATCCATTATACACATATCTTTAAGATAAACAAAACTGGTCCACATGTACACCCATGGCTGATTCATGTGAATGTATGGCAAAAACCACCACAATCTTGTAAAGTAATTAGCCTCCAATTAAAATAAATTAAAAAAAAAAAAAACTGGTCCTCAAGAGAACTTGACAACACCATTTGTCACCACAATTCATCCTAATTTTACCTGGAACTTGGGGTGACCATCTGTATTATCTGAATGCCTTTTTTTTCAGAGGAAAAACGAACTTCTCACCTCTTTGTGATAAAGAGGTAGTTTTGCAACTTGGAGCAAGATACTCACTGAAATTAGGCTCATGTCTTCTAATAGAAGCTGGGAGATGGGGTGCTAACTCTTTTGATGTTAAAGTGTGTCTCTCAGACTAGAAGCCTCAGCATCAGTACCTCCTGGATTCTTGTTAGAGATGATCTCTGTACTCAACCCCAGACCAGCTGAATCAGAAACTCGAGTCTGTGTTTTAACCTACCCAAATGCCAGTTGATTCTGATTCACACTGATGTTTGAGATTCATTTCTTTATTCCACGTATGATTTGAGAAATCCCAATCCATTCCTCTCTTCAGGACAGACTTTTACTCTTAAGGATTTTTTTGTTTGTTTTTTTTAGTAAAGAATTAGCACTGGGAACTGTGTAACCACAGAGAGTGGGAACAGAATTTCTTCCTATGGAGTTATTAAATACTTAGTAAGAGTAATTGAAGAGACATGAGCAATGTTTAACAGCTCTAAAAGACTTCACTGAAGATATTGACTCTAAAATCAAAGGTGTTTAATTGATAGAAAAAAATACAGATATGTTTCTTCTTTCCAGTCTGTCAGTCTGATAATTTACAGCCTTACAGATTTCTTTTTCAAATGAACATCCAAGAAGTAAATGTGTTAAACGTTAACATCTGCTCTGAAATAATTCATCAGTGTTGCCGTACACAGATGAGGTGAAACTTTCTTAAATGCCTGTTTAAGCCACCTAAGGTTACATATGTTAGCAAAGAATACTAAGTATTTAACTTCCAAAATCCCAGTGAATATAGTGGTATATCAGATCTTTATAGTTATTAATAAACAAAGTTATGTAATACCAAAAGGCAATGACATTGTAGGAGACGATTAGTTTCTATCTTTACTGAATGGAGAAATAAATAACATCAAAGTCTCAGCTGGCTGATTGTAGCTTATCTGAGTGGCCTAAATACCAGAGTGGCTATTTGTGTCACTTAAAATTTTAGGTCCAAAAAATAGTCATATAATGTTGCTTAAAATGTTAAAACTTTAAAATTATATGTTGTTGAGTTACGTTTTGTTAGTTTTATTTGTACAGCAAAATGATCCAGTTAGTCAATCCTAAAGCAAATCAACCTTGAATATTCATTGGAAGGACTGATACTGAAGCTGAAGCTCCAATACTTTGGTCACCTGATGTGAACAGCCTGCTCATTGGAAAAGATCCTGATGCTGGGAAAGATTGAAGGTGGGAGGAGAACCCCTTCTCCTCAACAGAGAGTGAGATGATTAGATGACACCACCAACTCAACAGATGTGAGGTTGAGCAAACTCCAGGAGATAGTGAAGGACAGAGAAGATTGACATGCTACAGTGAATGGGGTCACAAAAATCAGACATGACTTAAGAACTAAATAACTATATATATATATATATATATATATATATATATAATTCTTTTCCATTATAGTTTATTGTAATGTATTGAATATGCTTCCCTATACTATGCAGTAGATCTTTGTTGTCTAGCTATTTTATACATAGCAGTATCTGTTAATCACATACTCCCAATTTATCCATTCTCCTTTTCTTTTGACAATTGTTTGTTTGCTATGTTTGAATCTGTGCCTGTTTTGTAAACAAATTCATTTGTACTATTTTTTAGATTTCACATATAAGTGATATAATGTGATATTTGTCTTTCTCTGTTGGACTTACTTGACTTGGCATGATAATCTCTATGTCCATCCATGTTGCTACAAATGGTATCATTTCATTCTTTTCTATAGCTGAGTAATTTTCCATTGTGTGTATGTGTGTGTGTTTGTGTGTAGGATCACATACCACATCTTCTTTATCCATTCCCCTGTTGATGAACATTTATATTGTTTCCAGTTCTTGGCTATTGAAATAGTGGTGCTATGGACATTGGGGTATATGTGTCCTTTGTGTTACAGCTTTTGTCTTTTCTGGATATATGCCAGAAAGTGATTGCTGGATCATATGGTAACTCTATTTTTAGATTTTAAGGAGCCTTTGTATTGTTTTCCATAACGGGCACAAGATGTTGCATTTTTGAAACTTCCCTTATGTAATAATATAATTCGTACTTTTCTTCACTTCCGAAGCATTTTTCCCTCTTGTGTTTCATAAAATTTGTCTTAATTCTTATTCCAGAGTTCTTTGCTTCAAAAATTGAGAGGGGTAACAATAGTGATGGATAGTTAAAGCCTTAAGTGTTTTAAAATCTGTGATGAGGTAACAGAATTGCAGACATTTAGAAGTTATCTATATCAAGACTTTAGTGAAGCAAAGAGAGCTTGAATGGAGAGTAGAAATGGTCCACTTTAGGAAGAGTGAGATCCTGTGGGTGGACTTGGTGATGTTCTCTGTATATGATAAAGACAAAGTCCCCATCAGCAAGTGTGAAGGGTATCCAAGCTTGTTGAGAGAGAACAGTAGAGGCTGCACACTGTGTTTTTCCAAACTAAAGAAGAGACTGAAACGTCAACATGTGCAAGTTTGTGGAAGCAGAGTGTGACTGACATCTGTCAAACATACCTGGCTCTCTTCCTAAGTACATGGTAGGGTTTTATTTTCCTGCTCTTTGAGATTTAAGTATGCCCTTATGACTTGCTTTGACCAATGTTAAATAAAGAAGTAACATGTCACTTTTTGGTAGACACTCTAAAAGTTAAGTAGGGACCCATGATGATTTTTCTTTCCCTTTCCCATGGTGCACCAAAACCATCTATTTTCTTGGGTCCCAAAATGTTCACAGTGCAGAGCAGAGGCCTCCAGCTGACCAGGCATGAACATGTAACAAGCAAGAAAAAAATTAGAGTTTCTGAGGTTTGTTGCTACCACAATGGATAGCTTTGAGTCCACTGGGCAGGGTACTGAAAACAGACAAGAGTTTAAAGACTCTCTCTGGTCATTAGACTGGGGAGCAGAAGAATCCAGGGAAATTATAGAATCACTATGAATTAAGACCCTGAAATGGTACTGATGAGCCTATTCGCAGGGGAAGAATGGAGACACAGATATAAAGAATGGACTTACAGATGCAATGGGGAGAGGAAGGAGTGGGACAAATGGAGAAAGTAGCATCAACATATAAACACTGTCCTACATAAAATAAATAGCTGGTGAGAAAGTGCTGTATAAGACCGGGACAAACTTGACACTCTAATGACCTAGATGGGTGGGACGTGGGGAGGGGAGGGAGGTTCAGGAGGGAGGGAATGTATGTTTAATTGTGGGTGATTCACATTGTTCTGTGGCAGGGGTCAACACAACATTGTAAATCAATTTTCCTCAAATTAAAATATAAATTTAGTAACTGAGTAATAAAAACAATTACCTGAATGAAAAAAAAAAAAAAAGACCCTGGCACTTTCTTCAGATTCTTGGTGACCTATGGGACACTCTGAAGGAGAGGAAGCCTCAAAGGTACTTCAGGCTGATATTCTCACATCAAGAGAGGACTTGATGCAGTTTTACTATGAAATGTATGTTGGGTTTGTACACTAAAATTGCCACCTGCTACATACATTTTGTGAGTGGAAATTTTTGCAGTCCAGTGGTCTAACCTGTTCCATCAGCAGGCAACATTTAACCCTGACTTTTAAGACCAAAATATGAACTAATGCTCCATGTCCCACTCCCCAAGAGGGCAATTAACATTGATTTTGCAAGTAAATTAAACATCATTAATAATAATGTCACTGACTTGTTAAAGACTTAAAATGTGTCAAGCCATCTGTTAAGCAGCTTACATGGAATGTCACATTTTTCCTTTTCAATAAATCTATGAAAGAGTTGTTACCCTTATTTACCATCTAAGGAACTTAGAAACTGAAAAGGCTGAAAACCATCCCCCAGTCACACAGCTAGGGGGTGGCAGAGACAGAATAACAGTACAGGTCTGCTGAAAGCCAATGCCATTGCCTGCGGAGCTACCATTAATCACCTCTCACCTGGATTATTGGAACAATGGCCTGTCTCTGCTTCTTGTCTGGTTCTCTCCTTTACCCCTCTTCCATTCTAGGTTCAGTATGAGTAAGTAATGCACATCTGACCTTGGAAATTATTAAAATAGTACTGACTCCCAATACTTTTTATGTAATATATAAAATCTAAAGTCCTCATTGTGCCAAAGGAGGGCTTCACAGACAAGATACCAGGCTACTTCTTGACATAATTTGCCACCACTTCTATTTTTCTACTCTTTGTTCTTCTAATATTATCTTTTCTCTGTTGATTCTGCTAACAGTCATTTTGCTATGTACTATCTCTTCTACTAGTATTGACCTGCAGAGGAGACCCATGCACTCTTTTAGCTAAATTGCTCACTTAGTAAGACAAAGTGGGTATAACCTGTTCTGTGGGGACTTTTGAAGTATTCCAGTCTGGATTAGACATTCCTATTCTCTCATAGTATATTGTATAGCCCATTATTGTATAGATAATATGATACTTCAAGTACATCAGTCCTGGAGTCAGAAAGTCATGTGTTTGAATATCAATTCTGCCACTCTCTTAATATGATTTGACAAGTTATAGAACCCCGCAAAATGTCAGTCTCAGAGTTGGAAGAAGTAATATAAACATAGAACTTTCTTGGACATAATTTTTGTCATGGTTTGTTTTAAAATTATATTAAATAGTGAGTTTAATATCATCCTTGTCTGTAGTCAGAGTTCAATACTTGTTAGTATGCTTATTATCACACAGTAGAATGATTATCTAAATAACAGTTTGTGAACTCCTTAATGTCTCATTTTTTTCTTATTTAGACCCACTGCCTAATATATTAGATCCTGAGTAAATATTTGCTAACTGAATGAATGGGAGATTTAAAAAAAAATTAGGAATGGAAAAATTAAAAAATAATAAAAAAAATAAAATAAATTAGGAGGATGCCATTTAAAATGCTTGAATTCAAAGGGATTAGCATGCATTCAGGGTTCTTCAGGATACCCACAAAAATGGCATTAAATATACAGTTCTATATTTTGGGCAATTCCATTCCATTCTTTTCTGAGACTGTATGGAAGACTGATGAAAAATTTAGGAGGACTGAAATAACAAAGGGCTCCTTCTGAATTATATCAAAATGCTCAGTGAAGAGCTCTGATCTTTAGGAGAAAAACTGGAAGCCTATGAGCTGAAGAGACTTGAAATATTTCCGGGAGAAACAAGCCAAGCAGTCAATGAGGGAGAAATATCAGGCATGCTGGGATGTGGTCAGAGCCAGGATGCAGCTGGTGGGTATAAACACTGAGGAGGCCAGGTTTGCTCAGCTGTCGTTCTTCCTCCAGCACAGATAGGATGCAAGCGTAAAGAAAGTGTCCTCATGCTGGATCTCATGGGGGGAATCAAGGGCAGTGCAAAGGTTACATAAACAGAGCACAGAACTTTACTAGAGTCTTCTTTATTGCACCAGTTGGGTCCAAAAGGGTTAGCACATATGAAAGGAAAGGAAAGTGAAGTCGCTCAGTTGTGTCGGACTCTTTGCAACCCCATGGTCTGTAGCCTACCAGGCTCCTCCATCCATGGAATTTTCCAAGCAAGATTACTGGAGTGAGTTGCCATTTCATTCTCCAGAATATCTTCTTGACCCAGGGATGGAACCCAGGTCTCCTGCGTTGCAGGCAGACGCTTTACCGTCTGAGCCACCAGGGAAGCTGGTAGCACATACGAAGTTTTTCATAAATATTTGTTTGAAAACTTTAAAAGAGAAGAATTACCAGCTATGTCATTTCTGGGGCTTATATTTCATGGATAAAGTTCAAAAGAAACAACAGTTTTACTTTCAAAGTATAATACTCCTCCTATAGCGCAGATATTCTGCATTTGAGATACAAAATTCTAGATTTCACTTTCCAAAGTATACTCAGAATAAGATGAGCAGAAATAAGTAAATGTTTCTACAAATAATGTTAAAGAGACTTCCTTTGCTTGACTGTTTAGAGGATTAAATTTAGAGGGTAGAGAATAGCTCATGATGAAATGAATCATAGCTTGAATTTTCCTTTAGAATCACAGTAAGCACAAAAGAGATAAACTGAACTCATTTGAAGAATGAACCTATATAAATGTAATCAACTTTAATATGATTAAAAATGAGAAGCTCTACAATAAATTAATGTAGACATATTTTTTTTTCTTGACTTCAGTTTTACTTGAATATACCTTTAGTAGCATAATGGGAAAAGAAGATGACAAGGACATGATTAAGAAAAGGGATTATCAGAAACAGTATAAGTAAAACTTTGGATTTGGAGCATTAATATTTAGAGATGGAAGGAGAGAATGAACTGTTTCTTTTGGATTGTTTATTTTGAGTCTTCCAAACTCATTAACATCTCTAGAATCACCTTTAGTGATGCTGTAGGGCAGTATGACAGATAGACCACGGAAGAAGCAGCAGGGTGAGTAGGTGGCCAGCCTTGGGGAATTAGACACCTAAAAGTATTCAACTCTTCCTCTACTTGAATTTTCACACACAGGAAAAATAAATTTAATTCCCACATGGCTGTAGAACTCTAAGTGCATTAAAAATTACAGACCACATTGGTTTCAATAACACAACTATAAATATGTATTCAGGCAATGCAATATGTAGGGAGTTTTGGTGCCCATAAAATACAACTTGTTTCATATTCCTGCATTTAATACAAAAGTGAGATATGATTTTCTTCCCACAATAAGAAAAGATGCCAAGGGGAGAGCTGCTGCCCTCACAGGGCTCTACCTTGACTCTGCCTCTCCAGTGGACCAAGAAGCAAGTATAAGCACTTTTCTAAGGACTGTTGTACCTGATACACCAGGAAAGAAGAGCATGAGGAACACCCTTGGGATTCTCAGCATTGTGGGGCCGGGGTGGGTGGGGGGGAGGAGGGAGGGCATCTACTTCCCCAGAGAAATCAAAAGTAAGGCATCAAATGATTGCATCTAAGTCATTTGTGTCAAGTGAGGGAGAAGGGGATCAAGCTACTTCCATTGGTTCTGGAAGGACTTGGCTCTACACCTTGTTACACCTCCGCAGGCTTTACCAATCTTTCCATAGCCCCTCTCACCCTGCCCATTTAGTACATGTTTACCATCCAGGTGAGAGACTGCACTCCACTCCCAATGCAGAATGTGTGGTTCTTTGTGGTTTGCATTTCTGGTAGCTGTGGACTCAGGGAGATCTTAGTCGAGTTCTTTATTTTCCCAGGAAAATAAGTGGATTGTGCTCTGACATAAACAATGCTTTAGAGTTTCTGAAGGCATAGGAGGAGCTGCACTGAGAGTATCCATGAGACAGACTCATCTATTCTGAGGTGTCAGGGCTACTTCACTGAAAACATTTTGTTGAGCTGAGATGTGAGAATAATCTACAATCATGGCAGATGATGATGAGAAAGGGATAGCCAGAAGGGAGAAAGTAGGAACACATTAAATAGTATTTACTTTCCATTCTTGGTGCTCTTCAAATATCATACCTCTTTAACTGAGATGTACTGGGGTTTTACAATATTTACTTGTTGGACATCACTGTATATTGATTAAAAAAAAAGGATATTCTGAGAATTTTCATATTATTGCCTTTTAATAAATATTTCATGACTTAGTAATTTACACTAAAATTTGATTTTGCTTTTCTTCAAGACAAATGTAATTTAAGAATAATAAATAGGTATTAAAGAAATATGGAATGTTCTAAGGTGTAACAAAGAAAATATTCTCTTGCATAAACTGAGGATGAATTAAATAATAACAATAAATAAGTTGGCCTTGAATTACAACATACTTCCCAAAAGGGCTTGAATATTATAGTGGATATAATTATATTTGTATTTGATAATATAATACTAGTTATATTTGGTTTGGCTGAGAGGGGGTAGCAAGGATATGTACTAAAATCCATGTGCAACAAGATAGAGTAGGGTAGTGAGGGGCACTCTTCATTTGTAACTATTTTAGTTGGGTGAATTGTACTAGAAAGTACCAAAATGAGGACTCACAGCTCTTTTACCTAAATATCAGATGCACACACACACACACATAAACACATACACAAGTTATCCAATAATGCTATGTGATTCTCTCTGGGAAGGAACTATCCATGCTTCAATTGTCTCAAAGGGAAGAAAATTGGAAAGTCCAATCAGGTAACAAGCCCCTGCTTTGGATTGCCATTATTTCTGGTTTGGTGACAGAGTATTGTTTTGTTTAGTCCTGTGTGCCCTGTTGCAAACTCAATTTCTGTTACATGGCCTTGATAACTCAGATCCCAGTCCAGGCCATACATGGAAGGACAGTCCTACTTTCCTTTCTCCCACTATATTTACTCAGCTCTGCATAATATGGTGGATTGTAAAAACAGGGTACTTTCAAGCCACCAAAAAGTTACTTGTATATTGCAGGAGATGTTTAATATATTAGCTACTCCCATGTAATTGGTCAAATGCTGTTCATTTCCACCCTGAAAAATAGCTTTCATATATCTCCTATTTTCTGGATGCAGGTCTTATCATACTGCAGGTATTGTCCTCAGGATAATTGCTTCCAAACTTCTTTAGTATTATCATTTAGAAAGTGTAAATGAAATGGCATCTTTTGGTTGAAGGCTACCAGGTAGACTTTTTGAGCAAGTAAGGTTTCAACCTGTGTCCTCATCTGGAGGCTCTAGTGGGGCAGATTATGCTGTCAACCTCACTCATGTTGTATTCTGCATTCATTTCCTTGTGGTTGTAAACTGAGGATATAATTTCTCCCTGCCTGTTGACCAGAGTTGCCCATCAGCTCCTAAAGGCCTTGCCCAGTTTTCTGACAGGGAGCATGTATAATATGGCTCCTTACTTCCCCAAAGCTCATAAGGAGAGTTTACAAAGTACATCCAGGAGCAACATTACATACCATAATCAAAGAAGCAACATCTTGTCACATTTGCCATATTTTATTGTTTACAGCAAGTTACAAGTCCCACCCAAACCAAAGGAAATTATACACAGTCATGAAGACTAGAAGTCAGGGATCATGAGGTTTCATGCTTGAATCTGTTCACCACGGTGCAAAGTGGATGGTTCTCTAATGACAACAGAATGCAGATGAACCAACCCTGGAATAATCTACATCATTCCTTTTTTTACATGACAATAAGAGTCCTTACACTTCAAAGTCACTTTTGATAAGAAGTTGTGCTACTTTCCTCAAAATATCCAAGGAACAAGAAACATTAAGAACTTCTTAGTTTAATCTTCTATATTCTCTTTGAAGTAGAGGGGATGATATATTTGGGCATCTCCATGAATGAAGGTTGAATATGGCACCTATAGTGAGTTGGAAACGAGTTGTCTAGCATCATACATAGGAACCCGGGTAGTTTTTAGAGACCAGATAAGATTAGAAAGTCTGAGTTTTTAATCACAAATTTTTGCAAACTGTGAGTTTTTCCCCTCTCTGTTCAACAATATAAATAGGAGTGGAGAAAGCAGTTAGTTAACTGGCCAGATGAGAGCTGTGAAGAAAGAAGACTTAGGAGATGAGATGACTGATAAGAGAATGAATGAGTAGATGGATCAGGATCAAGCTGGGAGAAATAAGATAGTCAAACATAGGCTTTCTTACTATAATCAGAAAAAAATATATTAAAGGAGGAAGAAACTTGAAAAAATAGAAAATAGAATATCAGACTCCAAAAGCAAAAATGTTATCACAAAAACCCACTTCAGGCTGTGAAAGTTGAGAAATGACTGGTATGGAAAAGGAAAAAAAAATCTTGAAAATTGGAGGAAAAAAAAAAAAAAAAAAAAGAGGATCAGAATGCTCTAAGATTGCCCTTGGAAAGGCTAGAATGATGTCAAGGCTTAAGGCACAGGGTAAAACTGTTAACTAGAGTTAAAGACTTGGGGGAGGATGGTCCTAGGTGTAGGCTACTGACAGGTGGTGGGTAGATGACAGAGGTGAGAGAAAGACCCATGTAATAAAGCCTGATGTAAGCATCAAAGCAGTGGAGAAGGAAATGGCAACCTACTCCACTATTCTTGCCTGGAGAATCCCAGGGATGGAGGAGCCTGGTGGGCTGCTGTCTATGGGGTCACACAGAGTTGGACACGACTGAAGCGACTTAGCAGAAGCAGCAGCAGCAAGCATCAAAGCAGAGCATGCCTATTTATACAAGCTTTGGGTTGTAATGGTTTAGAAACAGGAGGAACGTAGCCTCCACACCCCGCATTATAAAAACCCTAAAAAAAAAAAAAAAGAAAGAAAGAAAGTACAACCAACTTCTTAGGAAAGATCCAGGTGCTAGTGAAAGCCAACAAAGAAGACAGTAGCCTGATGAGGGGTCTGTGTTCATGAGAGTAGAGCTCCTGGATGGAGACACACAGGTCTTAGTGGGGCTGGAGAATGGGTCTTGTGGGAGAGCGCTGACTTGTAGGGATGGCAGTATTGAAGATAACACATTATCTGCCACTACTAAGTTATCAGATTTGTTGCTTTTAGCACAATAAGACTTACAGCAGATGTCAAGACATTTGAAGTCCTACATTACTGCTGTATCTTCCTTTTGTGACAGATTCACAATCGATATTTTAGAACTATTTGCAGGGCTGAGAACTTTCATCTTCTTCCACAGTAACATCAGTTATGATCATCTTTCCATTTATTCAAATGTTCTGTCCTGTGATCCAGCCTCAGATTCATGGATTACCATCCAGTTGCACACCTCTCCACATCTGCTCCATCTCTTTTTATTAAGAAAACAGTCTAAGTATTCCAGTTCTAGGCTCCTTTCTTAGAAAGTTTCTATAATACATATGAATAGATATTAGCTGACATACTGAAGTGTCTCTTTCATATTATATATTATGTGATTTCAGTATTTTTATGTACATGTATAAGGCCCTTAGTATATCTTTACTGACAAAGTTTCATCTAGTCAAGGCTATGGTTTTTCCAGTATGGATGTACTGGAAAATCAAGTATGGATGTGACAGTTGGATTATAAAGAAAGCTGAGCGCCAAAGTATTGATGCTTCTGAACTGTGGTGTTGGAGAAGACTCTTGAGAGTCCCTTGGACTGCAAGGAGATCCAACCAGTCCATCCTAGAGGAGATCAGTCCTAGGTGTTCATTTGAAGGACTGATGCTGAAGCTGAAACTCCAATACTTTGGCCACCTGATGGGAAGAGCTGACTCATTGGAAAAGACCCTGATGCTGGGAAAGATTGAATGAGGAGGAGAAGGGGACAACAGAGGATGAGATGGTTGGATGGCATCACCAACTCAAGGGACATGAGTTTGAGCAAACTCCGGGTGTTGGTAATGGACAGGGAAGCCAAGTGTGCTGCAGTCTATGGGGTCGCAAAGAGTCAGACATGACTGAGCAATTGAATTGAGCTAGTATATCTATTGAGTACCTTTTCAGTTACTTTACGTGATGCATTGGAATTTGGCCCTTATAACATTGTTTTCTTTATTTCTCTATTTCTTGTTTTTTTAATTGAAATACAGTTTACATATCCACTCTTGCCTTTTACTTTCTACAATATTCCACTTTTCAATCATTTTTTTAAAGAGTAGAAAACAGTCAATAAATGTAAGTGATTTTTGTATAGATTGGCTTAACTCCTGACAAAATCTATTTGCAGTTGCTCTCTTTTATGCTTCCAATAATGCTATTATTAGAGGTGTTTTACTCAAATCCCCTTTAGCATAAACTGGAGTAGAGTTTATATACAATAACAGAGCCAAAAATGCCTTTGATCATAAGAACTAGAGTGATGGGTTCTGGGCTCCTAAAAATCTTCCCACTATGGATGTGGCCCCAAACACCTGGGCCTGCCCTCTGCACCTGACTGAGTCAAACCATTGGAGCTACATTCAAGGTGGGCAGTCAGATTTTACTCCCAGCCCAGGAATTTTGATCATAGACAGAGAGATACAGACTGGGATCTCAGGAGAGTGGAGGCAACCTGATGGCAAATGCTTTGGTTAAAGCATGAGGAATTCCTTGTCCCTGAAACTGTTTTAGTACCTGCCTTTGCAGAGGCTTTGATTCCCTGCTTTTTCATTGCCTTTTGAGCACCATGCAAACTCATATTAAATCTCCTTGTACTTAATTAAATAGGCCAAGGTCTATTGCTTTCTATTGCATGTGCTCAAAATAACCTTATCAGATACAGTAAACTTGTTAGTGCTACACCAAGAAATGTTCTATGTCCAAGGACAGTACATTAAATTTAACCAAATTAAAAAAAAAAAAAAAAAAGTGAGCTATGGAGCAAAGTTGAATCTGGATCAAAAAATTAGGTGAATCAGTGAAAATCTATTGCCTCGTTTGGAAAATTAAAAGACCATGTATAATTATTCTAACGGTGGACATAACATAAAAGCATACTTCAGGTATGTTATATGTGCATATTTTGATCATAAAGACTTATGCCTCAATTCTTAAATGTATCATAGGAATGATTTTATTCATATATGACATATGTTTATCATTTATGAACAAAAATTTTGTATCCTGAATTTCTGTAACAATTCCCTTTTTGTACAATTTCTTAAGAAAAAATGAAGGGAGAATGAAGAAAGATAAGATTAATCCATCTCTTACACGTACTCCAGTTCACTCTGTAAAGTAAAATGAAGGTGGCTGGAGAAGGCAATTATGAGATTTAGTTTTCTAAGAAGCTCAGAGTACTTATTTGTCATTATTCAATTGATTTTGTAGTATCCCCTAGAGAGTCTATTTTATAACCAGAGAAATTAATGCAGAAATGCCACATGCTATGGTAACTGTAAGAGCAGGATTAAGAATCACAACCTTGGAGTTTATGAAATATTGTTACCCCATTAAATTATGCTGGGTCTGTCTCACTGCTTGTGCAGTCCCCTCATCCTAACTGTGCTTTGAATGCAGCCATGAGCTAAATGGCTAAACATTTTATGAACCTTCTGGTTTAAGGTGAAAGAAATCATTTAGTGTCAATTAACTTCATTCATGGATCGACCCCTGTCTTTACAGTTAGTTATGAAGACATCTGCAGCACTGTTAAAATGTCACATGCATCCTGATTTGTCAAAACCATTTTAGAAGTCAAAGTCACACTTTTAATCGTCTATTAGTTGTTCGAGCACCATATTCCATATGTTATCTAGTGTATCTTCCAATGTCCTCTGCCTTCAGTTCTCTACACTTACCATCCATGTCTGCCCCCATGAGGTGGGCATTGTTCTTTCCTACTTCTTTTCTTTGTACTTTTATTACATCTTTTAGTAGCCATTTCTCCTGAGAAGTCTATTTTCTTCCACTGACAACCTAAATCCTGCTCCTCCTACCTTCACCATGGAGTCTTACATGGAAATTAAAATTAAGCTATCCTCTCCATTTCAAATTCAGGTCATATTTCTCTCTTTATTGTAAGGATGCTGATATTCTTTACTTCAATGCTCTCTCTTTTCTTAAACATGTATTTAGTTACTTCCTGTAATTATATCCCTTCTTCACAAAGAAATTAAAATCTTCTAAGGACAGGAATGACAACTTACTATAACTCAGATGACATCAAGCACACTCTTGCACTTATTGCTAATAGGTGTTTAATAAATGAAGCATATAGTGTTGATTAATTTGCTACCATGATTAAGTGAATTTGAAATTCACCTTGAAAAGCAGGGAAAATTTTTTAATTCTTAATATCTATGTATTAATAAAATAAGGGAGAATTAAATACTCCTGTATTCATGAAATAAAGAACAGTTCACAAAAACATAATTTTAGTTTGTAATTTCCTTATGCTGAATAATGGGCCATTAGGTAGCAATTTAGTCTACATATGGTAAGCTAAATAGCACAATCAAGGAACCCCTTAAGGTTAGTATTAATCTTGATTGTAGAATAGTCTAAAGTAAAGTATCATTTTTGTTTATTGGGCATTTCATTCTGTTGTCTATTCAGGCAGTCATTGGCTTCTGCATAAATAGCCAAGTGCTATCCCAAACCTACCTTAAACCATTATTGTCTTGCATTTTTGACACATCCCATCTATAATGGTAATAATCTTTCCCTCTGCATAATTGTGTAGTTGATACCTGGTCAAACTCATGCGTTTTAACTTCTGTGTACAAATACTTACTCTGGAGAACCCTGTACAATCTAAGTCACTTCAGTCCTGTCTGAGTCTTTGTGACACTATGAACTGAAGCCTTCCAGGCTCCTCTCTCCATGAGATTTTTCAGGCAAGAATACTGGAGTGGGTTGCCATTCCCTCCTCCAGGGGATCATCCCAACCCAGGGATTGAACCTGCATCTCCTGCACTGCAAGCAGATTCATTACCAGGGAAAACCACATTGCAGCCAGATTCTTTACATCTGAGCCACAAGGGAGGCAATTTCTAAGATGATGAATATGTTTTTTAGCAGAAACTTTGCAGACCAGAAAGGAAAGTCATAATATATTTAAAATGATGGGGGGAAATCTACAACCAAGAATGCACTACCCAGGGAGGCTATTGTTCAGATTTGAGAGAGTTCGTTCTACAGAAAAGGAAAAGCCCAAAGAATTCAGCACCACTAAACTGAGTTTGGACTATAAAGAAAGCTGGGCACTGAAGAATTGAGGCTTTTGAACTGTGTTGTTGGAGAAGACCCTTGAGAGTCCCTTGGACTGCAAGGAGATCCAACCAGTCCATCCTAAAGGAGATCAGTCCTGTTCATTGGAAGGACTGATGAAGCTGAAACTCCAATACTTTGGCTACCTGATGCGAAGAGTTGACTCATTGGGAAAGACCCTGATGATGGGAGGGATTGGGAGGAGCAGGGGACGACAGAGGATGAGATGGCTGGATGGCATCACCGACTCGATGGACATGAGTTTGAGTAAACTCCGGGAGTTGGTGATGGACAGGGAGGCCTGGCGTGCTGCGATTCATGGGGTCGCAAAGAGTCGGACACGACTGAGCAACTAAACTGACTGATCTGAACTGAAACTGACTTTGTAAGAAATATCGAAAAGACTTAGCTAAGTGGGAAGAAAGCCACAACCTACCCTAGACCACCATGTTTCTCTGAGCTCCTTCTGCATCTCATCCTATTCTTTTCCTCAGAAACCTACACATTCAATTAAATATCTCTTCTACTTGTATTAGCAACAAGGTATTGGACTAGCTCTTGTCTATGAATTTCCTGCTGTGTCAAAATATTTAAGAAGTATGGAATGTTAATTATCTGATAAAGGAATTCTACCCTAGATTTTATCCTAAGGAAGCAATCATAATTAGGCAACAATGTTCATATACAGGGATGTTCATTATAGCATTGAAATGTCAAAATATTTGAAATCAAAGCAAGGAATATATTAAATTTTCATAAATAGGGAACAACTTATCAAAATTAAAGAATATTTGAAAATAATATTTACTGACAAACATAAATAAATACCACACATTGTGTTATGATATTATTCATTAAATCACTTATTCATGCATATTTATGATCATATGCAATATGTCACACATAATTCAAGGCTCTGGTTACATAGCTATAAACAAATAAGCAAGCCCCTATCCATGTGAAGCTCATATTCTCATGGTAAAATTAAATAATATAAAGATAAGCAAATACCTAAATTTAAAGAGTCAGATAGTGATGAATAGAATAGTGGAAAGCATGAGTCAGGTACTGTTTTTAAGGATTATCAAGGAAGATAAAATCAACCAAGTGGATATCTGAGAAAGAGAATTTCATACAAAGCAAATATTAAAGTCTTGTTATTGGAATGAGTTTAGTATTGAAGGTTGTTTTCATTCAAGATGAATGAATGAATGAAAGGAAATGGAAACCCTCATGCACTTTTCACAGGATATAAATTGGTACAGTCACAGTGGGATAAAGTATAGAAATTCTTCAAAAATTTAAAATTAGAACTACCACATAATCCAGCAATTCTACCTTTGGACATTTATATGAAGAAAACAAAAACACTAATTCAAAAGGATATATGCATCCCAGTGTTCATTTCAGCACTACTTACAGAAGCCTAGATGTGGAAGCAACCTAAGTGTCCATTTAATAGATGAATGAACAAAGAAGATGTTTTATATATATATGT
This sequence comes from Cervus canadensis, assembly GCF_019320065.1. Lineage (NCBI taxonomy): Eukaryota > Metazoa > Chordata > Mammalia > Artiodactyla > Cervidae > Cervus > Cervus canadensis. The sequence goes on from NC_057405.1 coordinate 19,949,629, forward strand.
AAAACAAGATTAATCAGCCATTAAAAAAGGAATGAAAGAGGGTGAAATCTTCCCATTTGTGACAAAATGTATGAATTTGGAGGGTATTATGCTAAATGATGTAACTCAGATAGAGGCAGACAAATGCCATATAATTTCCCTTATACGTAAAATCTAAGAGAGAAAATTTTAAAAAAAGAAATAGAAAAAAAAAATCTGTGGTTACCATCAGCAGGGGTTAGAGACAAGGGAAATTCAAGGAAAGGTGGAAATTTCCATTTATAAGTACTAGGGGTGTAATGCACAGCATGATGGCTATAGTTAACACTATTATGTGATATATACAAAAACTGTTAAGAAAATAAATCCTGAGTCCTCATCCCAAAGGGAAAAAAAATCTCTTTTTGCTGTTCCTTTGTACTTTATGAGATACTGTTCCTTTATGAGATACTGTATGCTAACTAAACTTATTGTAGTAATAATTTCAAAATATATATGTCAAGCCATTATGCTGTACACCTTAATCTTATATATGTACACCTATCTATCTATCTGTATATATATATATATGCATATATATATATATACATACACACATAGGTATATGTCAACTATATTTCAATGAAACTGAAAAAAAGTGAAAGATAGGCTTAAATTTAAAAAAAAAAATTTAGAAGTAGAAAACAATTCTTTCTATCTAATTTGTTTTCTAGCGACCCAGGTCCTTTACCTTAAGGCAACCATTGTTACTGAGTTTTTAAATATCCTCTTAATGAAACTGTCCATGTGTGATGCCTCATATATGACTTTTGATTTAAATATATTATTTTAGTTAATCATCATAAATACTGATGATATGACTATGCATTACTCTCATTTTAGAGCAGAAGAGGCAGAGATTCATAATGACTTAACACCTTGTCAGAGTGCCACAATTAGATAAGTCTCAACAGACTTCAAATATAAACAAACAAGGGACTTCTGATTATTAAAAACATGTCAACACAATTTTATCAATTTTATGTCATATTTTTGTGTGTCAAATAATAAAAGGAAAAACTCATTATGCATGTATAGCACAACAGAAATATTCACAGGTACAAATATTCTCTTAAGTCCATTTTTAATGAATCGTGTTTCAATTTGTTGACATATGTATTTAAGTATTTTCAGGGGGAAAAGTACTGCTGGCATCTTTGCAGATAATCAAACTGGAAATAGCTCTCTGAAAGTGGTTTATAATAATAGCAATTACATTTCCTTCTGTGTTAAATATGCCAGATTTTCGCATACTGCTTACTTTACTTTTTTAAAAAAATGCATCTTACAAATGCTTCTTTGGTATGAAATATGATTATTCCCATTTAACAGTTGAAAATGAAAAGCTGGACAATTAAGCACTACATATAATGAGAGAAAAAGCTGGTATTTCATCCCATGTCTCCACACCAACACTTTTCTTGTCTTTTTGGTAATAAGTACTCAGGGATGTGTGAGGATACCTCACTGCGGTTTTGATCTTATTTCCCTGATGATTAGTGATGTTGAGCATTTTTACATGTGCCCGGTAGCTATCTGTATGTCTTCTTTGGAAAAATTTCTACTCAGTTCCTCTGCCTATTTTTAAATCAGATTCTTTGTTTATTGATATTGAGATGTATGAGATCTTTATACATTTTGGATAAAAACCCCTTATAAAATATCATTTGCAAATATTTTCTCCCATTCAGTTCCTTTTCATTTTGTGGATAGTTTTGTTTCCTATGCAAAAGTTGTTTAGTTTGATGTGATCCGATATGTATATGTTTGCTTGTCTTGCCCTTGTACTTCGTGTGATAAATTTATCGAGTTTCATTGTGTTACATGTAGCTGTCCACTTTTCCCAGCACCATTTACTGAGGAGATTATCTTTACCCCATCGTATATTCTTGCCTCTTTTATCATAGACTGACCATATAAGTGTGGGTTTATTTCTGAGTTCTCTATTCTGTTTCCTTGATCTATGTATTTATTTCTGTGCCAATATCATATTGCTGTGATTACTGTAATTTTATAGTACAATTTGAAACAGGTCATGTAATGCCTCCAGCTTTATTCTTCTTTTTTTTTTTTCCCCTCAATTATTTCAGATATTCAGGGTCGTGTTTTCACACAAATTTTAAAGTTGTTTGTTCTAGTTCTGTGTGAAATGACATTATTTTGATAGGAATTTCATTGAATTTGTAGATTGCCTTGAGTAGTATGATCATTTAAAAATATCCTTCCAATTCATGAGCACAGTATATTTTTCCATTTATTTGTATCAATTCAGTGACTTTCATAAATGTCATATACTATTCAGAGTACAGGTGCTTTACTTTCTTGGTTAGCTTCATGTGTATGTGTTAGTCACTCATTCATGTCTGACTCTTTGTGACCCCATGGACTGCAGCCCAGGAGACTCCTTTCCATGGGATTATCCAGGCAAGATTACTAGAGTGGGTTGCCATTCCCTTTGTTAATTTTATTTGTAGATATTTTACTTTTTTGATCCAGTTTTAAGTGAGATTTTTTCCTTAATTATCTTTGTAATAGTTTGTCCTTAGTGTACAGAAACACAATGTAATTTTTTTATTAATTTTGTATCCTGAAACTTTAATGAGATAATTTGTTACTTCTGATAGCCTCTTGGTGGAATCCTTGGGGTATATATATATATAGAAGCATGTCATTTGCAAAGAGTGATAGTTTTACTTCTTCCTTTCTAATTTAGATTAATTTTGTTTCATTTTCTTCTCTGATTGTTGTGGTTAGGTCTTCCAATAACACATTTAATGAAGGTGGCAAGAAGGGGCATCCTTGTCTTGTTCTTGATTTTAGAGGAAATATTTTTCTCTTTTCCTTACTGAGTGTGAGATTAGCTGTGATTTTGTCATATATGACCTTTATTATGTTGAGTTATACTTCTTCTATACCCACTTTGCTGAGGGTTTTTATCATAAACTTATGATTTGACATACCTTTCCTGCATCATTGAGATGATCATGTGATTTTTTCTCCTTTGTTTTGTTACTTTGTTTATGGTGTTTCACATTCATTGATTTGCAAATATTGAACCATCCTTTAATCCCTAGGATAAATCCTACTTGAACATGGTGTAAGATCTTTTAAAGGTACACTTGAATTCAGTTTACTAATATTTTGTTGAGGATTTTTACATCTATGTTCATCATGAATATTGACCTATAATTTTTATTATTAATTTTGTAGTGTTTTTTTTCTGGTTTGGAAGTATTTCTTTCTCTTCAGTTTTTTGAATAGCTTGAGAATAAAAGCTATATTAACTCTTCTGTAAATATTTGATAGAATGCACCTGTGAAGCTCTATGGTCTTGAACTTTCGTTTGTTGGGAGATATTTTTAACTACAGATATAACTTCATTACTCTAAATCAGTCTGCTCAAATTTTCTACATCTTGCTGATTCAATCTTAAAAGATATAAGTTTCTACTAATTTGACCACTTTCTCTAGATTATCTGATTTGATTTGTTTGATTTGATTTGATATGTAATTGTTTGTATTAGTCTATTATGACTGTTTATCTCTAATATAGGCTGTGACTTCTCTTCCATTTGAAATTTTATTTATTTGGGTCCTCTTTTCCTTGATAAGTCTGCTTAATGTTTATCATTTTTTTGTAGAGAGCCATCTCAGTGTAACTGATAGTCTCAAGGGTGTTTTTAAATATCTATTCTATTTCTTTATACTCTGATGTTTATGATTTCTTTCCTTCTACCAAAAGGGCTTGATTTTTTTTTTTTTTTTTCAGTTCTAAACTGACTACCCGCTCCAGTATTCCTGCCTGGAGAATTCTAGGAACAGAGGAGCCTGGCGGTTTACAGTCCATGGGATTGCAAAGAGCACACACAACTGAGCAACTAACACTTTCACTTTCTTTCAACATATTTTTATTCAATTATTTATGGTTGTGCTGGGTCTTCGTTGCTGCATGGGCTTTTCTCTAGTTGCAGTAAGCAGGGGCCTACCCTGTAATTGTAGCACATGGACTTATTGCCATGGCTTCTCCTGTTGTGGAGCACAGGTGCTAGAGCATGCAGTCTCCAATAGTTGAAGCATGTGGGCTTAGTATTTGGAGCTCCTGGGCTCAAGAGCACAGCACAGAAATTGCAGTGCACAGGATCAGTTGCCCAGTGGCATGGGGAATCTTCACACACTCACCCACCACTCAGATCAGTACTAGTCCATGGCCCCTCAGCAGGAGGTGAGTGGTGGATGATTGAGTGAAGCTTCATCTGTATTTACAACCACTCTCCATTGATCACATTACCGTCGAGCTCTGCCTCCTGTCAGAGCAGCGACAATGTTAGATTCCCAAAGGAGTATGAAACCTACTGTGAACTCTGCCTGTGAGGGATCTGGGTAGCACACTTCTTATGAGAATCTAATGCCTGATGACCTGAGGTGGTGCTGAGGCAATGATGTGAGTGTAGGGGAGTGGCTGCAAATACAGATTATCATTAGCAGACTGGTTTGACAGCACAGAAACCATAATAAATCAATTGCTTGCAGACTCATATCAAGTCACTTTCATTGAGTGGCAAGTGAAAATTAAGCTGCATCTGGTGGCAGCCTTCATTCAGGCAAGAGAGTTGATGTACTTCAGTTGTAGAGTTGCCTCTAATGGCAGGCTTTAAGTCAGAAATCAACACTTATTTTAGTCCATGCATGGTCTACCCATTATTTTATTTACCACTTCCATCCATACCTCTTTTCCACATGGCACAATTGTCTCAGCCACAATTTTGGTAAACCCACAACATGACCCTATTCAAAATGTGTAAAAACCAAAGATTGCTTGAGAGCTTATTTGAAGAGGGAAAGACCCAGTGATAAGACAGCAGAAGACTCTAAGACTGCCAAAAAAGGATGCACTTAAAATACCAGGAGTCCTATTTAAATCACAGGTTCATTGCAATGGTTCACATTCTCAAAGCCTGCTTTGTATTTATTATATGTGGTAACTGGCTACCCAATGAAGTGGTGAAACCTTCGAAACTGCTTGGCCAAGCACCCTGCATTAAATGACAAGCCTTTGGAGTTTTCAAAAGGAAAACACTGTGAGCGTGAAGAACAGAAGCAATTATTGAAGGACAGCACTTCATCAAATGTGTCTGCCCTGAGCACATGATTCTTAGTGTCTAACTTCATTGCTAAAGCTAAGAAGCCCTTTAGCTGCTAAGGACATTTACCATGAACTTTTGGAAGAGGCCGCAGCTCAAAAGGCAGCATGTGCTCCTCTGTCAAATAGCACCATAACAAGATAAATTGATGAAATAGGAGAATCCTGAGGCACAACTGTTAGAGAGGATTGATGAATCACCATGGTACTCAATCCAGATTGACAAGTCTACCAATATTGGTAACAGGGCAACAGTGCTTGTTTTGGGGCAATTAATTTCTCAGGAGGGTGTGCTTGAGGATATGTTGTATGCACTTTGTTGCCAGCCAACACCACACCTACAGAAATTTTCAAGTCTTTGAATGATTACATATCAGGAAAACTGAACTGGTCTTTTTGCGTTGGTATATGCACAGATGACGGAGAAGGCAATGGCACCCCACTCCAGTACTCTTGCCTGGAAAATCCCATGGACAGAGGAGCCTGGTAGGCTGCAGTTCATGGGGTCGCAAAGAGTCAGACACGACTGAGTGACTTCACCTTCACTTTTCACTTTCATGCATTGGAGAAGGAAATGGCAACCCACTCCAGTGTTCTTGCCTGGAGAATCCCAGGGACGGGAGCCTGGTGGGCTGCTGCTTATGGAGTCGCACAGAGTCAGACACGACTGACGTGACTTAGCAGCAGCATTCACAGATGAAGTGGCCACCATGACTGGATGTCTTTCTGGTTACACTACTCAGGTCAAAGAGATTGCTTCTGAATGTGAGTCTACCTACTGTGCCATCCACAGAGACATGCTGACCAGCCAAAAATTGTCACCTGAGCTTAACAAAGTTTTCCAGGATGTAATTAAAATTATCAACTTCATTAAAGTGCACGTCTTTAACTCATGTCTGTTCATGCAGCTCTGTGAGATGATACAGGGCATACATGTCTTCTCTTATACACAGAAGTGAGATGGCCTTCTAAAGGTAGATCACTGGCCAGAGTTTTTGAGTTAATGAGAGCCACTCCAGAGATCTGTCTTAGAAAAAGAATCACCACTGGCAGCAAATTTCAGTGACATAGAATGGATCACAAACTTGCTTACATGTGTGGTACATTCAACCTGCTCAACAAACTCAATCTGTGACTTCAAGGGAGAATAGCAGATGTGTTCAAGTTGGCAGATAAAGCAGTTATATTCAAAACCAACCTGTAATTATGGGACAATGAGTGAACACTGGCATTTTTGACATGTTTCAAAGATTAGCAGAGATTTTGAAAGAGACTGAGCCAGGCCCTTCTTTCCCCCAGCTGACACATGATCACTTACCTCAGCTTTCCAAAGACTGAGCATTACTTCTCAGGCACAAAAAAACCCTTAAACTGGGAAGGAATGGATCTGAGACCATTTGTGAATAAGCAAGATGAATTAACTTTGTCCATGCTAGAAGAGAATCAACTGCTCAGATCACAAATGATGGTGTTCTTAAAAACATGTTTGAGACAACTTCAAATTTCCATATGATCTGGATTAAAGTCATGGTGGAATATCCTGAGATTGCTACAAAAGCACTGAAAAGCCTGCTTCTATTTCCAACATCCTATCTTTGTGAAGGATTTTTATGTAGTGAGAGCAACCAAAATGAGATTACAGAGCAGACTGGACATAAGCAATATGGGTCCCAATGGGACCCTTTAGTTGCAGGAATACAGACTCAGGGCTCTCACTGATTCCGCATTAAAAAGTGTTAAAATCATCCCAAAACCATCCCCTGCTCCTAGTCTATGGAAAAACTGTCTTCCACAAAACTGGTCCCTGGTGCCAAAAATATTGGGGACTGCAGATTTAAAGCCAATATTTCCTTACTGACTTTCTGTCTTAATGATATATCCATTGATGTGAGGTATTAATATCCCCCAATATTATTGATGCTGGGAAAGAGTAAAGGCAAAAGAGAAGGTGACAACAGGGGTCGAGATGGTTGGATGGCAGCACCAACTCAATGAACATGAGTTTGAGCAAGCTTTGGGGGATGGTGAAGGACAGGGAAGCCTGGTGTGCTGCAGTCCATAGGGCCATGAAGAATTGGACACAACCGAGCGACTGAAGAACAACAAATATTATTGTATTTCTGGTAATTTCTCCTTTTATGTCTGTTAATATTTGCTCTATCTAAGTGTTCTCTGTAGGATGCATAAATATTTATGAATGTTATATTTTCTTCTTTGATTGACCATTTGTCATTTTGGGCTGGAGCTGGAGCTGGAGTGGACATGGGCCAGGCCTTTTTTCCAGTGCACACCAGTGGCAACCCTCTTGGCAATAGGGCTGTAGCCTGCACTTGGCATGAACTAGAGTTTTTCCCAGGGCAGGCCAGTTGTTACTTCTTTGGTCAGGGGAGACTTAGCTGGAACCCAGTGTTGACTGAGGTTTTTCCAAGTGTGCAACAGGACCCAAAAACTAAAAGGTATGACTGAAGACTGGTACATGCCAGACTTTCCCAAGAAAATGCCAGGGCTGCCACCCTGGCAGAGTGTCCTTTTGTTTAGTCCTGAGTGTCCTGTGTGACCCTCAAGAGTCTTCTCCAGCGCCAAAATTGGAAAGCATCAATTCTTTGGTGCTCAGCCTTCTTTATGGCCCAACTCTTATATCCATACAGGACTACTGGGAAAATCATAGCATTGACGATACGTACTTTGTCAGCAAAGTAATGTCTCTGCTTTTTAATATACTGTCTAGGTAGTATTGTATCTTACTTCTTGTAGTCTTTTCTTTTTCTCTCAGAGAAGTTCCTTTAACAATTCTTGTAGGAATGCTTTAGCGTTGCCTTTCTGAGAATTTTATATTTCCTTCAATTCTGAATAATAACTTCATTGGGTGGAAAACCTAGGTTGTAGATTTTCCCCTTCAAGCACATTGGATGGATATATTTTGCTACTCCATTTTGGCCTGCAATGAGCTGATAACCTTATGTTGCTTTTCCTATAAGTGACTCTCTTTCATGTTTCCTGATTTTAGAATGCTTTCTTTATTTTTAACTTTCAATATCTTAATTATGATATGTCTTGGTGTGCATCTCTTTGGATTCATTTTATTTTGGACTCTTTCTGCTTCCTGATCTGGATATCTGTTTCTTTCTTCATAGTTAGGAAGTTTTCAGTCATAAATTCTTCAAATACATTTTGTCCACTTTCCTTTTCTTAACCCCTATAATGTTAATAATATTAGTAAGTGTGAAGTTGTGCCTAAGGACTTTTCCTTTGAACTGTTCTCAATTTTATTTTTTTTCTTCATCCTTTTCTGATTGTATGATTTCTGTTATTTTATCTTCCAGGTCACTTATGTATCCTTCTGTATTACTTAGTATGCTGTTCATTCCTCAACTTTGTTTTTCATTTCAATGGCATTCTTCAGCTCTGAGTCATTCTTTTTTTACCTATTCCAATACTTGTTAAATTTCAGTGTTTCTGTGTTCTTCTCCTAGTTTAGTAATCATTCTTATTGCTATTTCTTTCACCTATTTATCTGGTTAATTATTTAACTGTTTCTGTAGTTATTTACAGAGAATTTTCTTTTTCTTTCATTTGAAACAAAGTCCTCTCTCTTTTAATTGCTTTAACTTCCTCTGTCTCTATGAAATTAAGTGAAATAGCTACCTGTCCTGGTCTTTATGTAGGAGTGTCCTTACTTAGGAGCATCACTATGCAGTCTATATGTGTCCAGTAGAATTTGTGGGAGAGCTGGATCTGAAGTGAGCATGTATCACAGTTTCCCCCAGGATTTGTTGAAAATATCATTTTGGTTGGAGGAGGGGCTGGAGATGGAGAGCCTAGAGCCATTTCAAGGGCTTCTATTCTCAATGGCAATCACAATTTTATTGGGAGCAGCTGTGGCCTCCACGGTGCTCTAACAGAAGCCCTGCAGTTTGGGTTTGGCTGGTTTCATGACCTCTAAGTGTGTGTTGTACCCCATCTCAGAACCAGCACCTTCATCTCACAGAGGAGCATCCATGAAGCAAGAGGTATCAGATTGTTCTCCTGGTGCTGGCTAGGGCATGGACTAGTATGGTCCTGGAATGCCAGTCAGAATTCATAGTTCCCAATCAAACACCTCTGTGAGCCCCAGCAGTGGCTGCCTTCACCTTGATCAGATGCAGTGCTGGGTCCAAGCCAGGTTAGGGCCCTCCAAGTGTACACTTTCCTAGGAAACATCAGCATTTACCCTAGTGGGGAGGTGTTCCAGGGCTAGAAGGGCTAAAGCAAGCACTTGGCATGTGTTGGAGGAAATGGTTGCATACTTGTGGAAAACCAGACAGAACCCAAGGCAGTTGAAATTGGCTTCCTCTACCTTGCTCCTAGGAGTAAGCCAGCATGTGTACATTCTTCACTAGCAGAGTCTTCATTTTATATCCTTCCTTTAAGCCTCACTGGTCTCAAATCAGCTAAGAGAACTCATCTCCCTGATGTCAGATCCCAAGACTTGAGTTTTCAATGTGTAGTTCAAATCCCTTACTCACCAGGGAGGATCTCTGAGCCAATAATATCACCTCCCCTTCCATGTCCTCTCTAAAGAGCATGACCTGATTGGTCTTTCTACCCAACTCCATGTGGATCTTTCTTTGCAGACCTTGTTGTGTAAGAGTCTTTCTGACAGCCTTCAGTTCACTTCCAGTGATAATTGCCCTATATATAGATATATTTTTGATGTGTTTGCTGTAGAAGGTTATCCTCCTGGACAGACTTAATATTTTCCTCACCATCTTGTTTTCAACTTTTAAATTAGACTTGTAAGTTCATTATACACTACCAATATAACATTACAGAATATAACTGTGACTGTATATTTGCTATTACCAGTGAGTTTTGGACTACCTTCTTATATTTTTATGATGTTGATTAGCATCCTTTTATTTCTACTCAAAGAAATCCCTTTAGTATTTATTAGAAATGGCAATGAATTCCCTCAATCTTCATCTTTTCTTATTTCTAAAGGACAACTTTGCTGGGTATAATATCCTTAGTTGATATTTACTCTTTCAGTATTTTTAATATGTCATCCCATTTTCTCCTGGCCTGAAACATTCCTGATGAGAAATCCATTGATAATTTTATGTGGGTTCCCTTCTATATAACTTCTCTTTTCTCTTGCTGCTTTCATAATTCTTTGTCCTTGACTCTGACAATTTGTTCATAATGTGTTTTGGTATACCCTACTCAAGTTCAACCTACTTGAGCACTTTTGGATCTCTTGGGTCTGAATGTATATTTCTCTCCCAGGTGTGGGAACTTTTCAACCATTATTGTTTTAAATATATTTTCTGTCATTTTCTTTTTCTTGTTTCCTTCTGGAATTCCTATAATGTAATTTTCAAATTTATGTACTATCAGTCCTGTAGGCTTTCCTTTTTCTCTTTGCTCCTCTGACTTAATAATTTCAAATGTCCTATAATCTGGTTCACTGATTCTTTCTTCTGCACGTTTGAATTTGCTTTAGAAGCTCTGTAAGGAATTTTTCTATTTGTTTATTGTATTTTTCATCTCTCAGTTTTCCTTTTGTTTTTTATGATTTTTATTTCTTTTTGAACTTTTCATTTTGTTTATGCATTGTTTTTCTAATTTTATTCTGTTGTATGTGTGACCTTATAGTTCACTAAACTTCTTTAAGAGAAATATTCTGAATTCTTGTTCTGACTGTTCCTAGAACTCCATTTCTTTTGCTTCAATTATCAGAGCTTTATTAGTTACCTTTGCTTGTGTCATACTTATATGAATTTTTTTATGACACATCATTCCTTAGACTTCTATCTTCACATCTGAGTGAAAAGTCTTCCATACTTTACTGCTTTTACAGAGACAGTCCTTCCTGTTTGCTCAGTTTGGACTTCTATACTTGTCTACTGGTAACATCCTTGGGTAGGATGTTCAAGCTCTATGATTTGGGATGGATGGGTCTGCCTCAGGATGAGAACAGTTGGATAGGATTGCTGACTTGATTCTATGCCCAAGTGAGGGGAGAGCAGTGTTCCAACATTAACTGGCCTCTGTGACCAGGCATACTAGATTGTTAGGACTTTGTACTCTACTTAGCAGTACATGGGCTATAGATTAGCTTCCCTGCCATGACAGAGCAGGAGGACAGGGGAAGGACCTTCACAGATGATTGTTTGGGGACCTGAATTGGGCAAGAGTGTTAACTGAATAGTCTTGTCAGGAGAGGCCATCAGTTTTGCTCTTCAGCTGGTTACAGCCATGAACTTTGCTCTCTATTCAAGTGCCACTGTAAGCAGGGCTATTGGGTGGCTAAGAAACTCTGGACATGTTCTAGTAAAGCTCTGCCAACCCATCTCTTGACTTAAGTGTTGCTGGGTTAGAGTTTTCAGGTATTCTCCCAGCCCCTGTCATTTGTGTTTACAAGCCACATTCTGCAGTAAGAGTGGTTGCTACTTTGCTCTCCTGGGCAGGACAAGGAGGACCACTTTAAGAAACTCCCAAAATTTCCCAAACAATCTTTCTGGTCAGAAGAGATCAGGAATCAAGCTTGTTCTACAGCGGGTGAAGCTGTGAGTTAGTTTTTCTGTCTGTGTGTAGGCACACCAGGTTCCAGGCCTTTCACACTCTGCATTTTTTAGAACCCGTATCAGGCAGACTTGTACCTGCTGAGTATCCTGGTCAGATCTAACTATCAACTTTGCCATGTAGATGAACAAAGTTGCTGGTATATACCACCACTTGGCCTTTGCAAATAGGAACAAAGTCTGTCAAGATTCACATGCTAACTTTTAGAAGACCCTCCCTCCTTCTGTCATAATCAGATTCCTAGTGGGTGAGTCCCAAAGGTTCCCCTGTGATATCTGGGGGTGAAACCAGAATCAGGACTCCCAGGGTGACCCACAATTCTGGGGGGGTTAGATATCACTCAAAGCTCTCTTTCCCATTGGAGGAACTGTGGACTCAGGGGAGATCTCTCAGTACGGTGCTTCACCAGCCAGGAGAAAAGTAGTTTGATCAGTGTGTAGCCCTTCCTGACTCTTATTTTAAATTTTTTAATTTTAATTGGAAGATAATTACTTAACAATATGCTGATGGTTTTTGCCATACATCAACATGAATCAGCCACAGGTATATATGTGCCCCCTATCCTGAGCCTCCCACCCACCTTCCTCCCTACCCTATCCCTCTGGGTTGCTGAAGAGCACTGGCTTTGAGTGCCCTGCTTCATGACCTGTGATATCTATTTTACATATGGTAATGTATATGTTTAAATGCAATTCTCCCAAGTTATCCCACCCTCAACGAACTCCCACTGAGTCCAAAAGTCTGTTCTTTATGTCTGTGTGTCCTCTGCTGTCCTTCAGGTAGAATCAGTTACTGTCTTTCTAAACTCCATATGCACGTTAATATACAGTATTTGTCTTTTTCTTTCTGACTTACATCACTCTGTATAATAGGCTCCAGTTTCATCCACCTCATTAGAACTGACTCAAAAAAGTCAGCTCTTCACATCAGGTGGCCAAAGTATTGGAGTTTCAGCTTCAGCATCAGTCCTTCCAATAACATTCAGGACTGATTTCCATTAGAATGGACTGGTTGGATCTCCTTGCTGTCCAAGGGACTCTCAAGAATCTTCTCCAAAATCACATATTCCTTTTTATAGTTTAATAATAATCCATTGTGTATATGTTACCACACTTCCTTGCCCATTCATCTGCCAATGGACATCTAGGTTGCTTCCATGTCCTAGATATTAAAAATAATGCTGCAATGAACATTAGGGTATATGTGTATCTTTAAATTCTGGTTTTCTTAGGGTGTATGCCGAGAATATCCCAGAAGTGGGATTGCTGGGTCAAATGGCAGTACTATTCCCAGTTTTTTAGGAATCTCCACACTGTTCTCCATAGCACCTACACCAGTTTGCATTCCCACCAACAGTGTAGGTCAGTCAGTCAGTTCAGTCGCTCAGTCGTGTCTGACTCTTTGTGACACAATGAATCACAGCATGCCAGGCCTCCCTGTCCATCCCCAACTCCCAGAGTCCAACCAAACCCATGTACATTGAGCCGGTGATGCCATCCAACCATCTCATCCTCTGTCATCCCCTTCGCCTCCTGCCCTTAATCTTTCCCAGCATCAGGGTCTTTTCAAATGAGCCAGCTCTTTGCATCAGGTGGCTGAAGTACTGGAGCTACAGCTTCAACATCAGTCCTTCCAATGAACACCCAGGGCTGATCTCCTTTAGGATGGACTGGTTGGATCTCCTTGCAGTCCAAGGGACTCTCAAGAGTCATCTCCAACACCACAGTCCAAAAGCATCAATTCTTCATGCTCAGGTTTCTTCATAGTCCAACTCTCACATCCAAACATGAACACTGGAAAAACATAGCCTTGACTAAACGGACATTTGTTGGCAAAGTAATGTCTCTGCTTTTTAATATGTTGTCTAGGCTGGTCATAGATTTCCTTCCAAAGAGCAAGTGTCTTAATTTCATGGCTACAGTCACCATCTGCAGTGATTTTAGAGCCCAGAAAATAAAGTCTGACACTGTATCCACTGTTTCCCCATCTATTTCCCATGACGGGATGGAACCAGATGCCATGATCTTAGTTTTCTGAATGTTAAGCTTTAAGTCAACATTTTCACTCTCCTCTTCCACTTTCATTAAGAGGCTTTTTAGTTGCTGTTCACTTTCTGCCATAAGGTTGGTGCCATTGAATATCTGAGGTTACTGATATTTCTCCTGTCAATCTTGATTCCAACTTGTGCTTCTTCCAGCCCAGCGTTTCTCATGATGTACTCTGCATATAAGTTAAATAAGCACAGTGACAATATAGTCTTGACGTACTCCTTTTCCTATTTGGAACCAGTCTGTTTTTCCATGTCCAGTTCTAACTGTTGCTTCCTGACCTGCATACAGGTTTCTCAAGAGGCAGGTCAGGTGGTCTGGTATTCCCATCTCCTTCAGAATTTCCACTGTTTATTTATTTCCACTCCAAGCCTGGCTTGGAGAATTTTGAGCATTACTTTACTAACTTGTGAGATGAGTGCAATTGTGCAGTACTTTGAGCATTCTTTGGGATTGCCTTTCTTAGGGATTGGAATGAAAACTGACCTTTTCCAGTCCTGTGGCCACTGCTGAGTTTTCCAAATTGCTGACATATTGAGTGCAGCACTTTCACAGCATCATCTTTCAGGATTTGAAATAGATCAACTGGATTTCCATCACATCCACTAGCTTTGTTTGTAATGATGCTTCCTGAGGCCCACCTGACTTCACATTCCAGGATGTCTGGCTCTACGTGAGTGATCTGATTATCTGGGTCTTGAAGATCTTTTTTTGTATAGTTTTATTTTGTACAGTTCTTCTGTGTATTCTTGTCACCTCTTCTTAATATCTTCTGCTTCTTTTAGGTCCATACCATTTCTGTCCTTTATTAAGCCCATCTTTGCATGAAATGTTCCCTTGGTATCTCTAATTTTCTTGAAGAGATCTCTAGTCTTTCCCATTCTGTTGTTTTTCTATATTTCTTTGCATTGATCACTGAGGAAGGCTTTCTTTTCTCTCCTTGCTATTCTTTGGAACTCTGCATTCAAATGGGAATATCTTTCCTTTTCTCCTTTGCTTTTCACTTCTCTTCTTTTCACTACTATTTGTAAGGCCTCCTCAGACAACCATTTTGCTTTTTTGCATTTCTTTTTCTTGGGGATGGTCTTGATTCCTGTCTCCTGTACAATGTCATGAACCTCCATTGATAGTTCATCAGGCACTCTGTCTATCAGATCTAGTCCCTTATATCCATTTCTCACTTCCACTGTATATTCCTAAGGGATTTGATTTAGGTCATCCCTGAATGGTGTAGTGGTTTTCCTACTTTCTTCAGTTTAAGTCTGAATTTGGCAATAAGGAGTTCATGATCTGAGCCACAGTCAGTTCCTGGTCTTGTTTTTGTGGACTGTATAGGGCTTCTCCATTTTTGACTGCAAAGAATATAATCAATCTGATTTCAGTGTTGAAAATATGGTGATGTCCATGTGTAGAGTCTTCTCTTGTGTTGTTGGAAGAGGAGGTTTGCTATGACCAGTGTGTTCTCTTGGCAAAACTCTATTATCCTTTGCCCTGCTTCATTCCATATTCCAAGGCCAAATTTGCCTGTTACTCCAAGTGTTTCTTGACTTCCTACTTTTGCACTCCATTCCACTAAAATGAAAAGGACATTTTGGGGTGTTAGTTCTAAAAGATCTTGTAGCTCTTCATAGAAACATTCAAGTTCAGCTTCTTCAGTGTTACCGGTTGGGGCATAGGCTTGGATTACCATGATATTGAATGGTTTTCCTTGGAAATGAACAGAGATCATCTGTCGCTTTTGTGATTACATCCAAGTACTGCATTTCAGACTCTTTTGTTGATCACGATGGCTACTCCATTTCTTCTAAGGGGTTCCTGCCCACAGTAGTAGATATAACGGTCATCTGAGTTAAATTCACCCATTCCAATCCATTTTAGTTCACTGATTCCTAGAATGTCAATGTTCACTCTTGCCACCTCCTGTTTGACCACTTCCAATTTGTCTTGATTCATGGACCTAACATTCCTGGTTCCTATGCAATATCTTCTTTACAGCATTGGACCTTGCTTCTATCACCAGTCACAGCCACAACTGGGTATTGTTTTTGCTTTGGCTCCATCCCTTCATTCTTTCTGAGTTATTTCTCCACTGATCTCTAGTAGCATTTGGGCACTACAAACCTGGGGAGTTCCTCTTTCAGTATCCTATCATTTTGCCAATTGGCAGAGAGGAGTTATCCCACATCCGAGGTCAGGGGCGGCGGCCCCGAGGAGCAACCTCATGTCCGAGGAGCAGCGGCTGTGCGGGCGCACGAGGGCTGAGAGGAGCTACTCCATGTTCAAGGTCAGGAGGGGCGACCTCATCCAAAGTAAGGAGCAGCAGCTGCACTTTGCTGGAGCAGCCACGTCCAAGGTAAGAGAAACCCAAGTAAGACTGTAGGGGTTGCGAGAGGGCATCAGAGGGCAGACACCCTGAAACCGTAATCACAGAAAACTAGCCAATCTGATCACAGGACCACAGTCTTGTCTAACTCAATGAAACTAAGCCATGCTGTGTGGGGCCACCCAAGACAGACGGGTCACAGTGGAGAGGTCTGACAGAATGTGGTCCACTGAAGAAGGGAATGGCAAACCACTTCAGTATTCTTGCCTTGAGAACTGCTTAAACAGTATGAAAAACTTTTATTAGATGTACCTTAATTAGCAAAGTAATGTCTCTACTTTTTAATATGCTCTCCAGGTTGGTCATGACTTTTCTTCAAAGGAGCCAGTGTCTTTTAATTTCATGGCTGCAGTCACCATCTGCAGTGATTTGGGAGCCCAAAAACATAAAATCTGTCACTGTTTCCACTGTTTCCCCATCAATTTTCCATGAAGTGATGGGACCAGATGCCATGATCTTAGTTTTCTGCATGTTGAGTTTTAACTCAACTTTTTCACTCTCCTCTTCTACTTTCATCAAGAGGCTCTTTAGTTCTTCTTCACTTTCTGCCATAAGGGTGATGTCATCTGCATATCTGAGGTTATTGATATTTCTCCTGATAATATTGATTCCAGGGTCAGAAAGATCCCCTGGAAGAAAGGATGGCAAACCATTCCAGTACTCGTGCCTGGAGAATCTCATGGCAGAGGAGACTGGCAGGATCCATGGGGTCACAAAGAGTCAAACATGACTGAAGTGACTTAGCACACATGCACAATGTCACTCTATCTATGAAAAATTTAATACAACATATAAATAATTTGATATAGAAAAAATTAATACTATGAAAACCATTTATGGCCAATGCTAATGCATAGAACACATGACTTTATGCACAAAGGATATTTAGTTTACTTCAGATATTGCTAGATTGATACATCTTAGGAATCTTAGTTCTATTCCTTTGGTAACCTAAATAATTTTTATAAGTATTGGAGTGCTCAGAGAGTTTAAAATTTTCTTCTTATAGGATTTTTGAAAACTGGAAAATATTTTAAAATAAAGCTAAATGGGTGGCAGAGAAAGCATTTTGGCATTCTGTTTACTGATTTTCTTCTGTGACCAGTAATTGGACAGTATTTTCATCTGATTATAGTGTTTATTAATCAGTTTAGCACCTATTATCACATGAAAAAGAGAATCATCAAAATGTACCTCAAGATAGATATATACATATATCACAAACTTATTTCAAACAAATCACAACCATTAAAGAGATAATTCAATTAAAATAAGGTCATTAGGTTGGGGCCTATCCAATAAGACCAGTATCCAAATGGAAAGGAGAAATTCAGATGCAGACCCACAGAGAGAAGATAATGGGAAGACACAGCAAAAAGCCAAGGAAATAGGCAGAAAGCACCAACCTGCCCTTGTACTTGGACTTCTAGCCTCCATAATCATGATAAAATAACTTTTTATTTTAGCCATGCAGGCTATAGTATTTTTCTTATGGTAGCTGTAACAAACTAATAAAATGTATTTTTACATTGTTTTGTTTTCAAATAAATTTAGACTCTCACAAAAGTTGAGAATCATACAAAGAGCTTCCATGTATCCATCCAGATTTCCTAAGTGTAAATATTTTAATATATTTTTGACACATTTATCTTCATATTTGTACATATCATTACTATTTTCTTATACCATTTTGCAATAAGTTGTAGTCATGATACTCTTTTACCCCTAAATACTTCACTGTAAGTTCACTAAAATAATACATCATTTTATATAAATATAGTACCATTAACAAAATAAGAAAATATTTTTGCTAAAAGTAGTAAACTATTCTGCAGATCTTAGTCATATTTGCCTAAATAACACCCTTTATATCAAAATAATTTAGATATTTTAAAATTACATAAACATGTATATGTATGCATATAAATATGTTAAGGATTCATCTCATTATTGGAGATGTTAACTTTGATCACTTGGGTAAAGTGATGTCTTCTAGATTTCTCCATCATAGTTACTGGTTTTACATTTTGAATAAATATTTTGTGGTAAGATACTTTAAGAATATGTAGATGCACTATAGCTCAACAAAATCCACCCATTGGTGATTCTTACCTCAATTCTTGCTATAATGCTATTCAGATGGTGATTTTCCTAACTGTCATTCTTCTCCATTTCGTGTTGGGCATTCCACTATTAGAGCTTTCAGTCCTTCATTTATGTGTATCACAATGGACTAGTGAGTTCTTATTTTACTGAGTAGATTATAGTTCATTCCTAAAGTTGTATATTTGGATGCTCAGATTGTCCCAAATACAAAGAGGAGTAGCTTCTTTAAGCTGTATATATCCTTTTTTCATGTACTCATCATTACTTGAGCACTGTTTAAGTTTCAAACCCATGAGATGTTAGGCTCATCTTGTATATTCCTTGCTCTAGGCCTCAAAACAGTCATTATTCCAAAACTTAATTTCTTTTTTATATGAATTTATTTATTTAAATTGGAAGCTAATTACTTTACAATATTGTGGTGGCTTTTGCCATACATTGACATGAATCAGCCACATGTGTACATGTGTCCTCCATCCCAAACCCCCTTCCCACCTCCCTCCCCATCCCATCCCTGGGGGTTGTCCCAGTGCACTGGCTTTGGGTGCCCTGTTTCATGCATCAAACTTGGACTGGTGATCTATTTCACAAATGGTAATATACATGTTTCAGTGCTATTCTCTCAAATCATTCCACCCTGGCATTCTCCCACAGAGTCCAAAAGTCTGTCCTTTATATCTGTGTCTCTTTTGTTGTCTCACATATAGGGTCATTGTTACCATCTTTCTAAATTCCATATATATATGCATTAATATAGTATATTGGTGTTTTCTTTCTGACTTACTTAACTCTGTGTAATAGGCTCCAGTTTCATCCACCTCATTGGAACTGATTCAAATGTGTTCTTTTTAATAGCTGAGTAATATTCCATTGTGTGTATGTCTCACAACTCTCTTCCATTCGTCTGCTGAAGGAAATCTAGGTTGCTTCCATGTCCTGGCTTTTGTAAAAAGTGCTACAATGAACATTGGAGTACACGTGTCTCTTTCAATTCTGGTTTCCTCAGCATGCCCAGCAGTGGGATTGCTAGTCATATGGCAGTTCTATTCCCAGGTTTTTTAAGGAATCTCCACACTGTTCTCCATAGCAGCTGTACCAGTTTGCATTCCCACCAACAGTGTAAGAGGGTTCTTTTTTCTCCACACCCTCTCCTGCATTTGTTGTTTTTAGACTTTTGGATAGCAGCCATTCTGACTGAGGTAAGATGGTACCTCATTGTGGTTTTGATTTACATTTCTCTGATAATGAGTGATGTTGAGCAATTTTTCATGTATTTGTTTGCCATCTGTGTGTCTCCTTTAGAGACATGTCTGTTTAGTTCTTTAGCCCATTTTTTTAATTGGGTCATTTATTTTTCTGGGATTGAGCTGCATGAGCTCTTTGTATATTTTTGAGATTAATTCTTTGTCAGTTTCTTCATTTGGTATTATTTTCTCCCACTTTGAAGGCTGTATTTTCACCTTGCTTATAGTTTTCTTCTTTGTGCAAAAGCTTTTAAGTTTAATTAGGTCCTGTTTGTTTATTTTTTCTTTCATTTCGATTCTGGGAGGTGGGTCATGGAGAATATTTCTGTGGTTCATGTCAGAGAGTGTTTGCCTATGCTTTCCTCTAAGAGTTTTATAGTTTCTGGTCTTACATTTAGATCTTTAATCCATTTTGTGTTTATTTTTGTGTATGGCATTAGAAAGTGTTTTAGCGTCGTTCTTTTACAGATGGTTGACCAGTTTTCCAAGCACTACTTGTTAAAAACATTGTCTTTTTTATATATTTTTGTTTTGTATATTTTTGCCTCCTTTGTCAAATACAAGGTGCCACAGGTGTGTGGATTTATCTCTGAGCTTTCTACTTTTTTCCATTGATCTATATTTCTATCTTTGTGCCAGTACCATATTGTCTTGATGACTGTAACTTTGTAGTATAGTCTGAAGTCAGGCAAGTTGATACCTCCAGTTCCATTCTTCTTTCTCAAGATTGCTTTGGCTATTCGAGGTTTTTTTGTTTTCTTTTGTTTTTGTATTTCCATACAAATTGTGGAATTGTATTTGGAATGGAATTGGAATTGGGATATATACAATTCCATATATGCATTGTATATATATATATATATATATATATATATATATATATACACATATATGTGTATGTATATACAATTGGAATATATACAATTCCATACATACATATGTATATATATGTACATACATATATATGTGTGTGTGTGTGTGTGTATATATATATATATATATATATATATATATATACATATATACATTGTATGTATATACATACATATATACATTCCATATACAATTCTAATTGTATATGAAATAGAATTCCATACAAATTGTTCTAGTTCTGTGAAAAATGCCATTGGTAGATTGATAGAGATTGCATTGAATCTATAGATTGCTTTGGGTAATATACTCATTTTCACTATATTGATTCTTTCAATCCATGAACATGGTGTATTTCTCCATCTGTTTGTGTCATCTTTCATTTCATTCATCAGTGTTTTATAGTATTCTATATATAGGTCTTTTGTTTCTTTAGGTAGATTTATTCCTAAGTATTTTATTCTTTTCATTGCAATGGTGAATGGGATTGTTTCCTTAACTTCTCTTTCTATTTTCTCATTGCTAGCATATAGAAATGAAAGGGATTTCTGTGTATTAATTTTATATCCTGCAACTCTACTATATTCATTGATTAGCTCTAGTAATTTTCTGGTGGTGTCTTTAGATATTTTTTTATGTAAAGGATCATGTCATCTGAAAACAGTGAGAATTTTACTTCTTCTTTTCCTATCTGGGTTCCTTTTATCTCTTTTTCTTCTCTGATTGTTGTGACTAAAACTTCCAAAACTATGTTGAATCATAGTGATGAGAGTGGGTACCTTTGTCTTGTTCCTAACTTTAGGGGAAATGCTTTCAATTTTTCACCAATGAGGACAATGTTTGCTGTGGGTTTATCATATATGGCTTTCATTATGTTGAGGTGTGTTCCTTCTATTCTTGCTTTCTGGAGGGTTTTTTTTTTTTCATCATAAATGGATGTTGAATTTTGTCAAAGGCTTTCTCTGCATCTATTGAGATAATCATATGGTTTTTATCTTTCAGTTTTTTAATGCGATGTATCACACTGATTGCTTTGTGAATATTGAAGTATCCTTGGACCCCTGGAATAAAGCCTGGGGAACTGCTCTGGAAGTGACAGGTGCAACAGTTTAAAACCCTGTAGTTAACATTGACTAAGCATTGGAGGGGGCCTATAGACCTTGAGAACAAGCAATGGCTGGGGAAAGGAAATGTCTGAAACTGAACTGACCCCACATGCCCACAATAGTTCCAGAGAAATTTCTAGATACACTTTTACTGTTATTAACTTCTAATTTTTTTTAAGTTCTTTATCACTCCTTTAATTTTCACTTTTATAACCTACTATTACCTTGAAAAAGAAAACCCTGTTTTTAAAGCAAATTTCATATCTATATTTTTTAATAATTTTTGTGATTGATTTTGCTTTGTATTTTAAATATTGTATTTTTGAGTCTAACCTCTACTATAGATTTTTTGTCTTTGCTTTTTGGTATTTGTTATCAATTTTGTACATTTAAGAATATAATCTTCAGTACCCATTTTCACTTAGGGGTGTGATTACTGGCCTGATTGCTCTCTCCCCTTTTGACTCTCCCTTTTCTCCCCCACATCACTGCCATCTCCTCCTTCCCCCTTCTCTTCTTTACTTAACTCTGTAAATCTCTGGGTGTTCTGGGCTGTGGAGAACACTTATGCAATTGATCACTGGCTAGATTTGTCTCTCCCATTTTGATTACTCCTCTTCTCCTCCTGGTCACCTCTATCTCTCTCCTCCCTCTTCTCTTCTTCATGTAACTCTGTGAACCTGTGGGTGTCCCTTGTTATGAAGAGTTGTTTCACCATTAACCAAGATGTTTTATCTTCTGTGCTGTATGGATGGAGAAGTCTTGAGGTGACTGTAAAAATAAGACTGAAAGCCACAGTCAGGAGGCTTAACTCCAAAACTTGAGAGCATCAGAGAACTCCTGACTCCAGGGAACATTAATCAACAAGAGCTCATCCAAAAGCCTCCATACCTACGCTGAATCCAAGCTCCACCCAAGAGTCAAGAAGTTCCAGTGCAAGACATACCATGCTAATCCTCCAGCAAAGCAGGAATATAGCCATGAGAATTAAAAGACAGACTGCCCAAAGCCATACCAAACCCAGAGACATGCCAAAACTCACTACTGGACACTTCATTGCACTCCAGAGAGAAGAGACCCAGCTCCACCCACCAGAACACAGATGCAAGCTCCCCTAACCAGGGAACCTTGACAAACCACTAGTCCAACCCAAACTCTCACTTGCCAGACAAAGCAGCACGTACTGCTGCTAACACTGTGAGGTGGATTTTGTTGGCTGCCTTGAAGGCAAATATAGAGAGTGCTCTATGTGATGCTGTGCAAGTGTGCAAACTGCAGAGATGGGCAGAGAAACTAAAACAACAGGTACAGACACTAGAGCAAGAGTTGCATGGCCTTGGGGGCCATGGTGACTCAGACTATGAGGTGATGAAAGATGAGGAGCCTGTGGGTCCTTGCTTGCCAGTGAGACCTGTTGTACAGCACAAGGTGAAGCACAAGCAGCCCATGGCACAGGGGAGGCATCCCCAGGGGGCCCCCAATGTGACTGAATTCACGACATATCAGCCATTTACTTAGGCAGAGGGGATCAAATTGGGTAAGCAGATCCAGCAGGGACATGGGGAAACCTTGGCAACATGGGTTCTATGACTGTGGGACAGAGGAGTGGATGGCATCATTTGTGCAGGGTATGAGGTAGAATGGTTAGCATCCCTGACCACACACCCCTAATTGAGACGGAGATTGCAGAATGCTAGGTGGCTCACACAGGGTGTGCCTAACCTGACACACACCCTGATAGAGTGGGTCAATACTGCCATCCGCACCGTGTGGACGAATGCAGGAGAGCTGCCAGGGACTGTGAGTAAATGGCATACCTATGCCGAGTTGACCCAAGTGATGAGAAAATTGTGCATGAGACAGGCGATGTTTAAACTGAATGCCCAGAGCCCAGACAATGGGCATTTCACTGGTGGTATGCAAGACTCTATTTTAAACAGTGCTCCATCTGTCTATTTTGGATCCTCGCCTGCTATGCTTACACCCCAGGTGGGGCACCCTATCTACATGGTGACCTTGATGATAGCTAGTTTGGGAGACTCAGAAAGGCAACAGCAGGCTAAAGGGCTTAGTACTGTGAGAGCCCCGAAGGGGAGCCGAGCTGACAAAGGCCCCACCCGGATGACACAGGCACAAATATGGGCTAATTTAATAACAGCAGGACTTGACAAGAATAAAATTGATAAGTAACCTAATGCTGTACTCTTAGAACAATGGAAGCAATTGAGCCCAGAGTAACAGTTTACTAAATGTGAAAAGCACTCACAGCATGAGGTACAGGCGGTTCAGATAAAAGACTTTATGCCAACTGGAGTTGTCTCTGCTGATGCCCTGTTCCATTTTGAACAGGGTTCAGGCCAGGTACCCATCCAGAGAGCCCAGGTGGGGACCAGAGGCCGCATGTGGAACTTGCAGTTCACTGGTAACTAACCAGTTTACAAAGAGTAATGGCCCTGGCTTATCCTGGTGCTAAATGCAGTCTGGTAATAGCAAACCAGAACAGTATCCTGGCCTCAGTGCATGTATTGATGGCTGTGGTAGGCAAAGCATTGGAGTAAAGGCTGTGTCTCTACCATTTGAAATTAGGCGGCTTCCTGTGCGAGCGTACACTGTGCACGTGTCCCCAGTTCCAGAATATATTTTGGGGACAGACGTCTTGCAAGGTCTTGTGTTTCAGACCTCTGTGGGGGAATTCCGTCTCCAAGCACATGTTGTGAAGGCAGTTGTGAGGGGGTATGCAAAGCATGCCCCACGGGTGTTGCCAACACCCCAGAGGGCAGTGACTGTGAGACAATATTGCCTACCAGGTGGCCACAAAGAAATAGGCACCACCATTGCTGAGAGACAAAAGTGGACGTTGTACGTACTGCACAGTCCATTCAGCTCTTCTGTGTGGGCTGTCCGGAAGCCTGATGGCTCTTGGTGGATGACTGTGGACTACAGAGAACTAAATAAAGTGGTACCACCTATGCATGCTGCTGTGCCATCAATCCATGACTTGATGGACCAGTTAACTACAGTGCTGGGCACTTATCACTATGTGATGGACTTAGCTAAGGCTTTTTTCTCCATAGCTATAGCTGCTGAGAGTCAAGATCAGTTTGCCTTCACTTGGGAAGGACATCAGTGGACGTTCCAAGTCCTTCCCCAAGGATATCTGTACAGCCCAACAGTACGTCGTGGGCTAGTTGCAGGGGTTTTGGAAAAATGGCCTCACCCTACATCAGTGAAACTGTTTCATTATATTGATGATGTGTTACTAACCTCTGCTTCTTTTGCAGATTTAGAACAGTGTGCACCAGAGCTTATAAAACACTTGGAATCATGTGGGTGGGCAGTGAACACCACCAAAATCCAAGGGCCTATGTTGTCTGTCAAATTCTTGTGAGTTATCTGGTCAGGTAAGACAAAAGTTATACTGGAAACAGTGGTTTATAAAATACAAATGTTCCCGTGGCCCACAACAGTGACCCAGTTTCAGATCTATGGTGGCCTCTTTGGCTATGGGAGGACGTTCATACCTCACCTAGTGTAGCCCAACTGGTACAACCATTGTACTCATTGACAAAAAGGGGTGTGACTTGGGACTGGTCAGATACTGTGGAACAGGCATTCTGAGCCACTAAGCAAGTGGTGCAGCCAGCTCAATCATTGCAGGTTATGGATCCCACAAAACATTTTAAATTAGATGTATGTGCTACCCAGGGAGGGTTCAGATGGGGCTTGTGGCAATGACAGGAGCAGCTGCATGCTCCTTTAGGCTTTTGGTCCCAGTTGTGGAAGGGGGAAAAAACAAGATACTCTCTGGTAAAGAAACAGCTGACAGCTCTGTGTACCACTTTATTGTCCACAGAAGTGATCATGGAGAAGGCCCGTGCTTATTAAGACAACACATCCCATAGCAGATTGACTCCAGGCTTGGGAGTCCACTCCCAAGATGGGAATGACACAGACCCCAACTTTGGTTAAGTGGGAGACATCCTTAGGGCAAAGGAGTTCCCTATGTGCCAGCCCATTGTCTCCAGAGTTATCGCACATTTGGGGACTGGTGACATTCACAGTGGACATGTGAATGTTGTAGGGAGACAGCACAACAATGACAGAGCCAGGGCCCTCACCTTTCAAGGAAGGTAAACCCCGATAAATGCCCAGGCTTGGTATACTGATGGGTCCAGATGGGGCCAAGCCTCCTCCTGCACTGCCCTAGCCGTCCAGCCTGCTACAGACATCATATGGTTTGACTCTGGGATTGGTCAAAGCTGCCAAGTGGGCTGAGTTTCATGCTGTGTGGATACTGGCCAAACATGAAGCAGCATCCCTTACCATCTGTACAGATAGTTGGGGAGTTTATAAGGGCCTAACTTTATAGATTACTACCTGGAAAACACGGCAGTGGCTAGTAGGCCACAGACCCCTGTGGAGACAAGCCATGGGACAAGATCTATGGGACTTAGGAGGTGAAAAGGACATAACACACCTGATTGTGGTGAGCCCAGGGAATGATGAAGCTGACACATTTGCATGAGTCAGATGGGTGAACCAAGCCCCTCCTAATGAGGTAGCGGCCTGGCTACCCTGGTGCCTGCATGATGCAGGGACAAAAACCATGTGGGCAATCACCAAAGGATGGGATCTTCCTATTTCTTGGAGAGAAATAGCAGATGCCTGCCGTGAATGTTCCACGTGTGCCCAGGAAGCTCTTTACCCCTATAGTCTGGCAGTCACTGATGGACAGGTGGTGAGGAAAGAGTTCCTTTGACTCGGTGGCAAGTGGACTTCGCAGGGCCTCTGCCACTAATGGAGAAGGCCAGCTTCACTTTAACAGCTGTAGATAAAGCTACAGCTTTGCTGTCTGCCTGGCCACGTACGGCTGCTGACCAATGCTGTACACTTAAGGGGCTTGACTGCCTGAAAGCCATGCATGGCCATCCTGTGATTAAAGAGACTGACCAGGGTACCCATTTCCCTGGAAGGGAAGTTCAGGACTGGGCAAAGAGGCTGGGGATTCAATGGGTATTTCATGTCCCCTATCACCCACAGGCAGTGGATAAGATTGAGTGATGTAGCAGTTTGTTAAAACAAGGTTTGCAGCTGTCTATTGATCCCCCCTTCTTGAACCTACGCCTATGGGAGGTCTTATAGGTTCTCAGTGTGAAACCACACAGGGCCGAAGTCACCCCTGATTAGGTTCTTCTTCATCATGCTGCTGCACCAAACAACCACAGGAGGCAACAACAGATATCCTCCTAAAGCCTGGCCATGGAACCCAAGGTAATATCCTGTTGCCAGCCCCAGCAGAGATTGCACAAGGACAGACGTGGACTGGATGCGGCCATGGAAGATAAAGGCACCGCGTTTGCGGTGGGTAGCTCTCCTAGCCCCATGGGGCAGGGGCTACAACAGGACTCTCAGGTTGCCCCCGGGGTGACAAGCACCTGGTCCCCTCATGCGCATGTCACCTGGCCAGGACCACCAGGAGCTGCCTCCGTGTTGAAAGGTGCATTTGTATTCTCCCTGTGGTCTATCATGACTTCCACTGTTATGCTCCATGTGGAGCCACAGGATGTGAGAAATCCATGACCTGTGATGCCTTACTTTAGACCCACTGCGGGAGTGGTGGGCCAGCCTGTCCAGTACTGGGCATTGGGTTTTGATTTGTATTGGATGTGTAGCCCACACTCTAGTTGTTTATTGTTGTAGCCTTTACTGTTGTTGTGGAATATGGGTGCAAGCAGTGGTGGTATATACACCAGAAAAAGCCAGAAAGGGCTGAGTCTGTGTAAACAGTGGGAGAGAAGACCCTGAGGGGCGGATGGATCATGGGGAAATAAGCTGACAACACGGCGCCAGTCAGGCATTGCTGCCCCACTCTCTCATAGCCTCACAACCTATGTTCTGCAAACAATGACATTGCTGACCTTGTTAGCAAGTCACCCCATATTTGCATTCTCATCATCTGGATGGGACCTTTACCAGCTCAGGCCCCCTTTGGGGTCTTTACACTTCTAATTCCCTTTGTCTGCCACTGTTCCTATATTTCTCCCAAGCTAACCACCACCAAGGTCTCCTCATAGATAAGATACCCCACATAGGGCACAAGAATAGCAGGCAGGGATCCAAAAGTGGTAGGGCATTGTTCAAAATGGCTTCTCAAATGCCAGTAAAACAGTCATCATCTGGGCCTCAGGTATGTGGGTTAAATATCGACTGCTTCATGCCTAGTTCTCTCATGACTTAGGTTAGCTTGGCACAGACATATCATTTACTCGCAGTATCTGGGATCCCTCCCACATCTGGCCACATGATGTGAACGGCAGCATTAATCCATTCCATGAGGGTGTGCTTTTGGTTAGGTGCTCTTTGCATGAGTCACCTAGCATTCTGCAACCTCTGTCTCAACAAGGGTGCGTGGTTATAGATGCCAACCATTCTATCTTGTCCCTGAAATAAGTGATACCATCCACTCCTTTGTCCCAAAGTCGCAAAAGTCATGCTGCCAAGGGTTCCCCTTGTTTTTGCTGAAATTGTGTGCCCAAGTCAACAAATTCTGCTGGAGTAGATGGTCAATATGTTGCGAACACTGTCACATCAGAGCCCCCTCCAGTGGGGCCCCCACTGGACCCATTGTAATCTCATGCTTACAATAGGCCTTGCTGCCAAGCGGGGACCTGACAGTTTCGTAGTGTTCACCATCACCATCACTTACGGCCTCACTGTCAGAGATGCTGGGCTCTTCAGGGCCACAGAGTTCTTGCTTTAATGCCAGTGCACATTCTTCCAGGCATCTCTGCATATTTGCACACCAGTGTAGCACCATAGGGGCACTATCCAAATCCACCTTCAGGGCAGTCAGGAAAACCCACCCCATGTTGCCAGCAGAAGTCTATGATGCTTTGTTTGGCAAATAGGAACTCACCATCTGTAGTACCGTTTCAATGCTATGCAGTGAAATGTCCACTGTTTCTCAGTCTTCCACTGGAGCCCAAGCTGAGAGAATCACGGCCACATGCTACCACATGCTATATGGTGACCACTGGCTCCCTCCACCTAGTGGAGCCTCAGGGCCCCCTACCTGCTGGGTATCCGGCCGACTCTTCTTCTGTAGAGGCCCAGGTTTCTCTACCTTCTGGGTATCCTGCCGACTACACCAATTGTATCACCGACGTTTGTGACACCAACTGTCCTGCTGTTCACACTGTTCGCTGAACCAAGGGTAGGGAAGGCATGAGCTAAGAGGCTGGAAGGTGACTCAAGGAGCCATAAGAATTGAAGCCACATTTCTTCTCTCCTCTCGTGGCTAACCCAATGGATACAACTGTGATACAGCAGTAATGCTGCCATTTTTTAGGTGAAAAATTCATATATGCATATAGCCCACAGCAACCCACGGTGAAGTGAGGACCTCGTGACACACATGCACATAGGTGTATAGGTGATCTCAGCTGTTACATAACCATCATTTACAAACTGGGGCAAAAGCTGAGAATCCATGGAGTGAGAGAGCCTGACCATGCCATCTTGTCAAATTTTCTCTTTCCCTACACACACCAAGACCTGGAAAGGTGAGAGAACAATTTTGTGTAAGGCCATCTCTGGAGAAGCTAGGGCTAACCTCAAGAAATGCAACACAGCTGTATTAGCTTTGCAAGGAGGTTACCAGGATGATAGGTAACCTGACTTTAAACTCCTTTACCCCCTCAAATATCCTGGGACTCCACATTAGTGAAAGCCAAATGGAAGCCCAAGGACATGAAGTTGTGCTAAGATAGTCTAAATCAAGCTAACAACTCAGGCATAAAGCACAGTCCAGAAGGGCAGAGAGCAAATTAGAAAGGGAAAACGAATGATAACCAGATTTCACCACCCAACAGCCAAATTAAAGAGCCAGGGAAACATCTGTCAGTAGTCATGGAGTCCCCAGGAATCTAGGCTACATAATACTGACATATTGGGCCAGGGTTAATCAATATGATAATGGTGTTTTCCTAGGTGGTAAAACTCAGGAAGAACTTGTCCTTTTTTTTTTTTTTTTTTTTTGTTTCCCTCACAATCAAAATGTATTCTAAAAAGTATGAGTCCCCACCCTTCTTTATAAATAGTTATGGTAGTTTTTCTACTATGGATTTCTACTATGGATTTCAGCAAGCCTATTCCCTAAAAGGCAAAGACGTATGTTCATGTAACCATATACATCTATATTGAAGAGAATTGTTCTGATGTGTGCAGGTTAGCTATTTTTATGCTTAGAAAATAAAACAATGAGGATTAAAGGATTTGTACAAGTGATTTGAAATATACATTAATATTCATAAGGGTATACATTTATGTAATAGCCCAATGTCTAGCTATGTGAAACAGTTATGTTTCTTTTTTATATGCCTGAAATTGCTCTTAAAGATACATTCCTGTGGGTGGAAGCAAAACTATGTCACCATATCATTAATTATCAAAGGCTGAGTTCCTGCTGTTGAGACTATTACAAGCTAATATTAATTTTACCTTATTTATTAAGAATGTACATGCCATATATTTCAAACAGAATGGAAGGAAACAAAATAAGATTGAACTTGATGCAAAATATGGGCATTTGGGATATGTAATAATCATGTGAGCAGAGAAAGTAGGTACTATTAGGACCCTGAGCTGTGCTTATTGCACTCAGAATTACATTCTGCTGCTGCTGCTTCTGCTAAGTCGCTTCAGTCATGCCCGATTCTGTGCGACCCCATAGACGGAAGCCCAGCAGGCTCTGCCATCCCTGGGATTCTCCAGGCAAGAACACTGGAGTGGGTTGCCATTTCCTTCTCCAATGCATGA
This sequence comes from Cervus canadensis, assembly GCF_019320065.1. Taxonomy (NCBI): domain Eukaryota; kingdom Metazoa; phylum Chordata; class Mammalia; order Artiodactyla; family Cervidae; genus Cervus; species Cervus canadensis. The sequence continues at coordinate 19,979,925 of NC_057405.1, forward strand.
AAGTGAAAAGTGAAAGTGAAGTCGCTCAGTCGTATCTGACTCTTCGTGACCCCATGGACTACAGCCTACCAGGCTCCTTCATCCATGGGATTTTCCAGGCAAGAGTACTGGAGTGGGTTGCCATTACCTTCTCCAGAATTTAATTCTAAACTTGTGAAAATATATACTTAAAATTTAAAGGTATATGTTACACAGTTATATTCCAAAATATATGCACTATGCACATACAAACTAAGCTAAGGGGAAAAATATTTCTCAGAATTTAGTGAGACTGAAGATGTATTTTTGTGTTGTAATGGTCAACACTATAGACAATGTCTTCAGCATTATTTTCTAAAACATGCAAAAAATACTGCTACAATAGCAAAGTGTTTTGTGAGGATTAAATTAATTCATGTAAAAATTTTTCACCTGTGCCAAGTACACATTGAATCTTCTATAACTAGTATACAATTATCCTTATGAATATAAAGGAATGAGTTTAAATAATGAAAATATTAATTCAGAAAATACATCTAGTTATTTGATTTCTGGTGATATATCTTAGTACTGGGATGGAACTTACAGACATGAGAAGAACAGATAGTTAATACATCTGTTGAACTCTCTTTCCCTGAAATTTCACAAGTCTTGAGCCAACCATTGGCAGTTTAGTTAATAAGTACTGAAATTTTTAAAGATGAATTCTAATGTAAAATTCTCTGTTGCTGGTTAAATTGCCACCCATACACTTTAAATATTAAATGTGAGAAGGGAAATGTTACATCTCTGTTTGGAAATTATAAGAGTTGTCTTTGAGTCTCATTCATATGGATGCTAATACATTTCAGGGTATTCATGGCAATAGGAATGCCTAAAGATATAATTCATGTTATTCTCAAAAATATGTTTGACTTGAATGTAATCTAATTATTTTGCTATATCATCATCTATGGAGTAACTGGCTTCCAACCAAGTCATATGCCAGAATCTCCAAAATTCAGAAAGACTTGATAAGAGCATATTGTTAAATAAAATGACTGAATTGATCATTGGTAATTTAAACATGTATAATCTTCTTGCAAAGTATGCAAGACATTTTCTCTTTGTTGCTTCACAACTACTCTCAACTCTCCTTGAAAGGTTATTCTGTTGGGTCTGTATTTCAAGAGGCTACTTTGCCCTTTGGCTTTTAGTTGGATGTGGTCAATATGAATGCTAAGAAAAATCAGAGGGAGGAAGATATGCAGATTCAGAGTACTTATTCCCCTGTTCCTTCCTTCATGGTTTGGACTGGCTGCTGCCTCACTCAGCAGAACATCATCTCTTTTGACAAGCTGCACTCTGCACTGACTATTTCTCACCATTAATCCCAGAGCTGCCCTCTTCCCTTGATGGAATCTCCTCACACTTGCTCAAGTATCCATCAGACACAGCATGATTGGAGTGCAAACAAGGCAACAATATTAGTGATCTGGTGGATCTGGCACTCAGGCATTATCGTGACAAAAGTGCAAAGCTCACTTGCTCCCATGCTTCTAAACACTTTAGATAAGGAAGAGGAAAGACTGAAAGCTGTGTATATCCAAAGGAAAGTGTGAAAAATCAGACAAATTTGGTAGCAGCTCTAAAAGAGCTTCCATCTCCTATAATTGTGGTTCAGAGATGCCTAGTGGATAAAAGACTTACTAAATACTAAATAAATATTAAAACTATCTGATCTTTTTCTATATAAATGGCAATGAAAGAATGTACTTAGATTAGAAATGTGAATTAGGCATTACCTAACAAGACCAGGAGCTGACTGTGGCTCAGATCATGAACTCCTTATTGCCAAATTCAGACTTAAACTGAAGAAAGTAGGGAAAACCACTACACCATTCAGGGATGACCTATATCAAATCCCTTATGACTATACAGTGGAAATGAGAAATAAATATAAGGGACTAGATATGATTGACAGAGTGCCTGATGAACTATGGATGGAGGTTCGTGACATTGTACAGGAGACAGGGATCAAGACCATCCCTGGAAAAGAAATGCAAAAAGGCAAAATGGTTGTCAGAGGAGGCCTTACAAATAGCTGTGAAATGAAGAGAAGTGAAAAGCAAAGGAGAAAAGGAAAGACATTCCCATATGAAGGCAGAGTTCCAAATAGCAAGGAGAGATAAGAAAGCCTTCCTCAGTGATCAATGCAACGAAATAGAGGAAAACAACAGAATGGGAAAGACTAGAGATCTCTTCAAGAAAATTAGAAATACCAAGGGAACCTTTCATGCAACAGTGGGCTCAATAAAGGACAGAAATGGTATGGACCTAACAGAAGCAGAAGATATTAAGAAGAGGTGGCAAGAATACATGGAAGAACTGTACAAAAAAGATCTTCATGACCCAGATAATCACAATGGTGTGATCATTCACCTAGAGCCAGACATCCTGGAATGTGAAGTCAGGTGGGCCTTAGGAAGCATCACTATGAACAAAGCTAGTAGGGGTGGTGGAATTCCAGTTGAGCTATTTCAAATCCTGAAAGATGATGCTGTGAAAGTGCTGCACCCAATATGCCAACAAATTTGGAAAACTCAGCAGTGGCCACAGGACTGGAAAAGGTCAATTTTCATTCCAATCCCTAAGAAAGGCAATCTCAAAGAATGCGCAAACTACTGCACAATTGCACTCATCTCACACAATAGTAAAGTAATGCTCAAAATTCTCCAAGCCAGGCTTCAGGAATATGTGAACTGTGAACTTCCAGATATTCAAGCTGGTTTTAGAAAAGGCAGAGGAACCAGAGATCAAATAGCCAACATCTGCTGGATCATCAAAAAAGTAAGAGAGTTACAGAAAAAACATCTATTTCTGCTTTATTGACTATGCCAAAGCCTTCGACTCTGTGGATCACAATAAACAGTGGAAAATTCTGAAGGAGATGGGAATACCAGACCACCTGACCTGCCTCTTGAGAAACCTGTATGCAGGTCAGGAAGCAACAGTTAGAACTGGACATGGAACAACAGACTGGTTCCAAATAGGAAAAGGAGTACATCAAGGCTGTATATTGTTACCCTGCTTATTTAACTTATATGCAGAGTACATCATGAGAAACGCTGGGCTGGAAGAAGCACAAGCTGGAATCAAGATTGCCAGGAGAAATATCAATAACCTCAGATATGCAGATGACACAACACTTATGGCAGAAAGTGAAGAGGAACTAAAAAGCCTCTTGGCAAAAGTGAAAGAGGAGAGTGAAAAAGTTGGCTTAAAGCTCAACATTCAGAAAACTAAGATCATGGCATCTGGACCCATCACTTCATGGGAAATAGATGGGGAGACAATGGAAACAGTGTGAGACTTTAATTTTTTGGGCTCCAAAATCACTGCAGATGGTGATTGCAGCCATGAAATTAAGAGATGCTTACTCCTTGGAAGGAAAGTTATGACCAACCTGGATAGAATATTTAAAAGCAGAGACATTACTTTGTCAACAAAGGCCTGTCTAGTCAAGGCTATGGTTTTCCCAGTGGTCATGTATGGATGTGAGAGTTGGACTGTGAAGAAAGCTGAGCGCTGAAAAATTGATGCTTTTGAACTATGGTGTTGGAAAAGACTCTTGAGAGTCCCTTGGACGGCAAGGAGATCCAACCGGTCCATCCTAAAGGAGCTCAGTCCTGGGTGTTCATTGGAAAGACTGATGCTGAAGCTGAAACTCCAATACTTTGGCCACCTCATGTGAAGAGCTGACTCATTGGAGTCAGAGCATTAGAGCCCTAATGCTGGGAGGGATTGGGGGCAGGAGGAGAAGGGGAGGACAGAGGATGAGATGGCTGGATGGAATCACCCACACGATGGACATGGGTTTGAGTAAACTCCGGGAGTTTGTGATGGACAGGGAGGCCTGGCGTGCTGTGATTCATGGGGTCTCAAAGAATCTGACACGACTGAGCGACTGAACTGAACTGAACAAATTTGAACTCTTAAGTCTCCTTGGTTTGTCCTTGTCAAAAAAGGTGACCCTCCTTCTGTTCTTCATTTCCCAAATCACTGTGAGAGTCATGGCCACCTGCCTTGATATAAGCCTGTTGGTAGTTCTGGATTCCTTTGACTGAGAGTATGATAAAAGTAATTTATGACTGTGAATAGAAATGATGCACAATGATCATATCAGGGTCAAAATACCAATTTATACCTGATAGAGCTTAACCAGGATGTGGCTTGCACCTGAAGTTAAACTGGACTTCTGGAGCCTCCTTTTTTATTTTTTTTTAATTAATCATTTTTGTTGAAGTATAGGTGATTTACAATGTTGTATTAATTTCAAGTATACATCAAAGTGGTTCATTTATATATATACATGTATCCATTCCTTTTCACATTATTTTTCCATATAGATTACTACAGAATATTGAGTAGAGTTATCTGTACTATACAGTAAGTCTTTGTTTATCTATTTTATGTATAGTAGTATGTATATGTTACTTCCAAATTCATAGTTTATCCCTCCCTTACCTTTCCCCTTTTGTAGCCCTAAGTTTATTTTCTATGTAAGTCTGTTTCTGTTTTGTAAATTAGTTGATTTGTTTCTTTTCTAGATCCCACATCATATGATATAAGTGATATCACAAGATATTTGTCTTTCTCTCTCTGACTTACTTCACTTTAGCATGATAATCTCTTGGCCCACCCATGTTGCTGCAAATGGCATTATTCCATTATTTTTCATGGCTGAGTAATATTCCATTGTATATATGTACCACATCTTCTTTATCCAGTCAAATGTCGATGGACATTTAGGTTTCTCCCATTTCTTGGCTGTTGTGAATGTGTCACAATGAATATTTAGCTCACTTTTCTTTTCCCAAACTATCCTGAATTTAATTTGAAAACCTAGTTGTAGATTGAATAGCTGGATAGTTGTCAATTTCCTTATAAAGACACAGGTCACTTTCATTAATTTTTCTAGATTGATGACTGTAGAACACATCCAGATTATTCTCCTCCTCCAAAGAGAACCCAAAATTAGCTGAACTATACCTGCTCAACCCAGCAACCCCTATATCTTCAACCAAAATGACAATACACTTCTACTAGAAAAAGTAAGACTTAGAAACACAAGTGCTTCTCTTTCAGTGCTTATAGAAAGTATAGTTACCTTTGTTAAGAGATTAAATACAACAGTGAAGAAGGGTTGAAATAGTTATCCCTAAAGCTATTCCTCTTTTGTATTTATGCTGCAATTTGTGAATTTTCTTTCTCCTTGATCATATTTTAAGGTTTCTGTATCTTATTAATCTTCTTAAACTTCTTTTTTTTTTTTCATTTTTGATACTAATAGTGACCCATGTGATATTCTACCTAAGAACTTGAAAACTTCTCAGAGTACCACAGGTTCAACATTTATAAACATGCCATATTTTGGAAAGAATGTGTATTTTCTAATTTCAGATTTGTGTATGTTTGTAAATTATCTAGAAAGTTATTTTCTTTCAAATTTTTCATGTCTCCACTTACATTTTGTTACTGAATCTGGTTTTCAACAGAATTAACTTAAACTTTTACATTTTGATGATCAATTCATCAATTTTTCTTTGCTCTTTTACCACATTTGCTGTATATTATGTGAAATATTAGGAGCACAAAGTATTTTGAATGTCATATCTTCTTTAAAATCAATATTATCCCTCTTTGCTTATTTGGATGTTTCTCACATGATTAAATCCTTTTTAAAATCTGTTCAGAATGAGTTTAGGTATTTTTAAAATCCTTGTGATTGCTTTATTTTGTTATGATGATTAATTATGCAAATCAAATATTAAATGCAAAACTGTCTTTTCATTTTTATAATAAACCCAACTTATCCTTAATATAACTATTTCATTTTGCTAATATTTAACTTAAAATATTTATAATAATTTTTGATAGGAATAATGACATATAATAACCCAATCTCATAATAACCTTTTCAATTACAATTCTCTGATTGCAATCCTCATAAAATGTGCTGAAAACGCATCTTCTGTTGCTATTTCTAGAATAGTTTCCATTTAAAAATATTTCTACTTCAGTGATTTTTAGAACTTGGTTCTAAAAGTATCTGGGTCTAGTGTCTTGTTGGTTGATAGATATTTGGGAAGAATGTCATTATAATGTCTAAGTTTTTGTATTAAGTGTTAACATTTGTAATATTTTTATTTTTTCCATTCTTTAATTTACAGTTTTATTTTTTAACTGTGGTAAAACACATTGTGTAAAATTTACCAATTTGGATCATTTTTTAGCATACAGTTTCATGGTATTCAGTACATTCACATTTTGTGCAGCCAATCTTCAGAACTCTTTTTATTAATTGAAGTAGTTGCTGAACAAGATTAAATAAATATACAATATAGTAAATCACAACTTTTAAAGGTTATGCTTCATTCATAGTTATTAGCTATATTCCCCATGTTGTACAATATATGTAAAACTCATACCACTCAATACCAAAACAAATAACCTGACTAAAAATTAGGCAGAAAACTTCAACAGACATTTTTCCAAAGAGGATATTCAGATGGCCAACAGGCACATGAGAAGATGCTCAACATCAGTACTCATCAGGGAAATGCAGATCTTAAGGTCTTTCCTATTTATAGCTATGCTCACATTTTGCATATTTTTCTAAAGTTTTAACTTCTATAATTTTTCTGTATTTATTTCACCAAAGGTTTGCTTATTTTGTTCCAAATTTTAATTAAATTTTTTGTTTTGCTAATCTTCTCAGCTATATCTTTAATCTTTAATCCTTAACTTTTCCTCTTCATCATTTCATTTCTTCTACTTTCTGTTTAATCTATGCTCCTTTTCCTACATTTTGACATCATTTTTATCTTGTTACCTATTTGTGTTTTTCAAATATTAATACAATCATGTATGAATATAAAATATTTAAGTACTGCCATACCTGTCATCCACGTGTGTGTGTCTTATAATTTTAATAAAATTCAATTTTCATTTTATTGCAGTGAAAGACTGAGGTTTTCAAGATATATGATCTTTAAAAGTTCTTGAGGTTTTCTATACAGACTACCCACCATATGGGCACATTTTATAACTGTTCCCTATATTTCCCTAACGGAGTAGGCAGTGGCTCCCCATTCCAGAACTCTTGCCTGGAAAATCCCATGGACGGAGGAGCCTGGTAGGCTGCAGTCCATGGGGTCTCTAAGAGTCGGACACGATTGAGCAACTTCACTTTCACTTTTCACTTTCATGCATTGGAGAAGGAAATGGCAACCCATTCCTAAATGTTATATATTAATCACTTTATTCATGAGCTCAAACACTAATTTTGCAAAAAGTGTTCTCTGGTCTCATTAAATCTTTAAGTTCATCAATAAATTCCTAAAAGATGTGCTTGAATTTTCTTTAATGATCTGGATTTATCAGATAGCACCTGTAATTCTATTTATGGATCTATGATATTTAAACTACTTAATTTAATTTTACTTTATTATAACTTATTTACAATGTTTTATTAGTTTGAAGTACACAACATAGTGATTCAATATTTATACAGATTATACTTATTTTAAAGCTAAAAAAAATAATGGTTATATCCCACTGAGCTATGCAATCTTATTTATTTTGTATCTCATAGTCTGCATCTCTTAATTCCATACCTTAATTTATCCCCCTTTATTTCCCTCTCCTGACCATTAATCACAAGTTTGTTCTCTATATCTGTCTCTTTATGTTTTATTATGTACATTCATTATTTGCACTTTTTAATTTCATTTGTAAGGGATATCATAGAATATTTTGTTTTCTCTGAATTTATTCATTATGCATAATACCTCCCAGGTCCATCTATATTGCTACAAATGACAGGATTGTATTTTTTATGATTGAATAGTATTTCCATAGAATACTACTCATACATCACATCTTTTTATCCATTCATTTACTGATGGACACTTTGACTGCTTCCATATCCTAACTATTATAGTGCTGCTATGAACACTGAGTTTTCAAATCAGTGTTTTCACTTATGTGTGTGTGTGTGTATATATATACTCCTAGCAGTGGAATGGCTGGATCATATATAGTGGTACTATTTTTATATACTGTTTTCCACACTGTTTTCCATACTATTTTCCATAATGGCTGCACCAATTCACAATCCCATCAATAGTATACTAGTGTTCCTTTCCCCTACATCCTTGACAACATTTGGTTTTTGCAGACTTTTAATAATATTACTTGAACAGGTGTGAGATAATAGCTCATCATTGTTTTGATTTATATTTCTCTGACAGTTAGTGAAATTGAGCGTTTTTTCACTGGGTGTCCATCTGTATGTCTTCCTTGGAAAAATATCTATTCAGTCTTCTTAGCTTTTTCAAATTGGCTTCTTGTGGGGGTTTGATATCAAGGTAAACAAACTGTTAATAAATTTTAGGTATTCACCCCTGCTGATCATGTCATTTGCAAATATTTTCTCCCATTCAGTATGTTAACTTTTTATTCTGTCAATGGTTTCTTTTGATTCATAAAGGCATTTAAGTTTAATTATGTCCAATTTTTTTATTTTTGCTTTATTTCTTTCCCTTTAGGAGAAAGGAGATGGATACAAAAGAGTGCTGCTATGATTTACGTCAAAGAGTTTTTTCTGTCTTTATTTTCTTCTAGCTTTATAGTTTCAGCTTTTATATTTAGGACTTTATTTACATTGTGAATTCATTGTATATGATATGAGAAAATGTTCTTATCCTATTCTTTAGATATATCTTTCCAATTTTTTCAGCACCATTTATTGAAGTGGTATATTCTTGCCTTCTTTGTTTTAGATTAGGTGACCACAGGTGTGTGGGCTTATTTCTGGGCTTTCTATTCTATTCCATTGAATCATGTGTTTATTTTGTTCCAGCACCATGCTGTTTTGGAGACTGTCACTTTGCAATATAGTCTAAAGCCAGGAAGCATAATACCTATAGCTTTGTTTTCACTTTTCAAGATTGCTTTGTCAATTTAGGCTTTCTTAGGGTTTCATATAAATTTTATGATTATTTGTTTTAATTTTGTAAAAATCATCTCAAGCATTTTGATGTGGATTGTATTAAATCTGTATATTTAATGTTATAGCCATTTTGGTGATTAATTCTTTTAACTCATTAACACACAATATATTTTCTGTCTTTCCTTTTTTTGTATAATCAAAAAAATAAATAATTTCCCTCACCAATGTGTTATAATTTTCAGATTGTAGGTTTTTCACCTCCTTGGTTAAATTTATTCCTGGTTATTTTATTCTTTGGATACTATTTTTAATGAGATTACTTTCTTGTTTTCTCTTTCTGATAGCTTGTTAGTGAAGAGAAAGCAACATAATACTATATGCTAATCTTGCATTGTGCAATTTTACTGAATTCACTGATTTAGTAGTTTTGAATGAAACAGTGTGACTAAGCAACTAAGCACACACTGAAAGTGAAGTGAAAGTTTTAGTCACTCAGTTGTTTCTGACTCTTTGAAACCCAATGGACCCCCACAAAGCTCCTCTGTCCATGAGCTTCTCTATGCAAGAATACTGAAGTGGGTTACCAATTCTTCACGCATTAGGATTTTCTCTATATAGTATAATTTCATCTGCAAATTGTTGTTTTTTACTCACTATGTCACATGTGACTCTTTTGTGACCCTTTGAACTGTAACCCTCTAGGCTCCTCTGTCCATGTGATTTCCCAGGAAAGAATGCCACTTTCTTCAGAGGATCTCTCCAACCCAGGGATCCAACCCACATCTCCTGCTTTGGCAGGCAGATTCTTTACCACTGAGTCACCTGGGAAACCTCCTTCTGCAAACAGCGACAGTTTAATCTTCCCTTCCAATTAAGATGACAATTTTTTGGTCTCATTGCTTTGACTAGGACTTACAACACTGTGTTAAATAAAAGTGGTAAATGTAGAATCCTTGGCTTGTTCCTGCTTTCAACTTTTCTCCATTGAGCATGATGTTATCTGTGAATTTGATATAAATGGTTTATTATTATAGTAGGATAGGTCCTCTCTATACCAACTTTAAATGAAATTTTTATATGAATGGATGTTGATTTTTTCCCCTGTGTCTATTGAGATGATCATGTGTTTTTTATCCTTTCTTTTGTTAATGTGGTGTATGACATTGATTGATTTGTGAATACTGAACTATCTTTACATTCCTAGAATAAATCCTCCTGGATCATTGCATATGCTCTTTTTATATATTGTTCCATTTGGGTTGCAGCCATGAAATTAAAAGACACTTACTCCTTGGAAGGAAAGTTATGACCAACCTGGATAGAATATTTAAAAGCAGAGACATTACTTTACCAACAAAGGCCTGTCTAGTCAAGGCTATGGTTTTTCCAGTAGTCATGTATGGACGTGAGGGTTGGACGGTAAAGAAAGCTGAGCGCCTAAGAATTGATGCTTTTGAACTGTGGTGTTGGAGAAGACTCTTGAGAGTCCCTTGGACTGCAAGGAGATCCAACCAGTCCATCCTAAAGATCAGTCCTGTGTGCTCATTGGAAGGACTGATGCTGAAGCTGAAACTCCAATACTTTGGCCACCTCATGTGAAGAGCTGAATCATTGGAAAAGACCCTGATGCTGAGAAGGATTGGGGGTAGGAGGAGAAGGGGACGACAGAGGATGAGATGGCTGGATGGCATCACTGACTCAATGGACATGGGTTTGTGTAAACTCCGGGAGTTGGTGATAGACAGGGAGGCCTGGCATCCTGTGATTCATGGGATCACAAAGAGTCGGACACGACTGAGCGACTGAACTGAACTGATACTTCGTTTGCTAATATTTTGTTTAGGATTTTTGCATCTATATTCATCAGAGGTATAGACCTGCATATTTTTGTTCTGTTTTGGTATTAAGGAAATGGAGACCTTATAGAATGAATTTCAGAGTCTTACTCTTCATTTAAAAAAAAAAAAAAGTTTGAAAAGGATAGGAATTAGCTCTCCTTTATATGTTTGATACATTTTCCCTGTGAACCTGTCTAGTCCTACACTTTAGTTTGCTGGGAATTTTTTTAAATTATAAATTCAGTTTGACTGAACCAGAGAGCAAATTGCCAACAGTCGCTGGATCATCAAAAAAGGAAGAGAGATCCAGAAGAAAAAAAAAAAATCTATTTCTGCTATACTGACTATGCCAAAGCCTTTGACTGTGCGGTTCACAGTAAATTGTGGAAAATTCTGAAAGAGATGGGATTACCAAACCACCTGACCTGCCTCTTGAGAAACCTGTAAGCAGGTCAGGAAGCAACAGTTAGAACAGGGCATGGAACAACAGACTGGTTCCACATAGGAAAAGGAGTATGTCAAGGCTATATGTTGTCACCCTGCTTATTTAACTTCTATGCAGAGTATATCATGAGAAATGCTCGGCTGGATGAAGCACAAGCTGGAATCAAGATTGCTGAGAGAAATATCAATAACCTCAGATATGCAGATGGCACCACCCTTATGGCAGAAAGTGAAGAAGAACTAATGATCCTCTTGGCAAAAGTGAAAGAGGAGAGTGAAAAAGTTGGCTTAAAGCTCAACATTCAGAAAACTAAGATCAAGGCATCCGGTCCCATCACTTCGTGGCAAATAGATGGGGAAACAGTGGAAACTGTAGTTGACTTTATTTTGGGGCGGGGGGCCTCCAAAATCACGGCAGATGGTGACTGCAGCCACAAAATTAAAAGATGTCTACTCCTTGTAAGGAAATTTATGACCAACCTAAACAGCATATTAAAAGGTAGCAACATTACTTTGTCAACAAAGGTCCGTCTGGTCAAAGCTATGGTTTTTCCGGATGTGAGAGTTGGACTATAAGCAAAGCTGAGCACAGAAGAATTGATGCTTTTGAACTGTGGTGTTGGAGAAGACTCTTGGGAGTCCCTTGCACAGAAAGGAGATCAAACCAGTCCATCCTAAAGGAAATCAGTCCTGTGTGTTCATTGGAAGGACTGATGTTGAAGTTGAAACCCCAATATTTTGGCCACCTGCTGAGAAGAGCTGACTTATTAGAAAAGACCCTGATGTTGGGAAAGATTGAAGGCAGGAGGAGAAGGGGACAACAGAGGATGAGGTGGTTAGATGGCATCACCGACTCAATGGACATGAGTTCGGGTAAACTCCTGGAGTTGGTGATAGACAGGGAGGCCTGGCTTGCTGTGGTTCATGGGGTCACAGAGTCAGACCTGACTGAGCGGCTGAACTGAACTTGACTACTATTGCGTGTTCTGTTCAGATATTCTATTTCTTCCTGATTCAGTCTTGGAATGCTTATGTTTCTAGAAATTTGTGCATTTTTCCTAAGCTGTCCAAATCATTAACATATAAACATCCATAGCATTTGCTTATGATTTTTTTATGTATCTGTGGCATTGGTTCGGAGAAGGCAATGGCACCCCACTCAAGTACTCTTGCCTGGAAAATCCCATGGATGGAGGAGCCTGGTAGGCTGTAGTCCATGGGGACGCTAAGTGCCGGACTCGACTGAGCGACTTCACTTTCACTTTTCCCTTTCATGCGTTGGAGAAGAAAATGGCAACCCACTCCAGGGTTCTTGCCTGGAGAATCCCAGGGACGGGGGAGCCTGCTGGACTTCCGTCTATGGGGTCGCAGAGTCAGACATGACTGAAGCGACATAGCAGCAGCAGCAGTGGCATTGGTTGCTATTTCTCCTTTTTAAATTCTTATTGTATTGGGGCCCTTATTATTTTCTTCTTAATGAGTCTAGCTTAAAGTTTATTAATTTTATCTTATGAAGAATCAGCTATTGGTTTCATTGATTTCTACTGTTTTCTTGGTCACTATTTTATTTGCCCTGTATTATGTCTTTTTCTGTCATATTTTAATTTTCATGGTTTCCCCTTTACTGATTATTATAGTTACACTTGACTCCATAATTTTTTATATCTTTTAATCTTTATAATAACTTTTTAAGGGATTGATCCCCAGCCTTTACTATATGTTTGCCCATACTAGTGGGATTTTTCCTTTCTTACTGATATTTACACTTTATAGCTTTTACTTTTTCTCTTAGAGAAGACAATATAACCTTTTTTTAAGGACATTTATTATTAATTAACTCAGTTCTTTCTTATCTGAGAAGGCCTTAATTCTTCAATTCAAAATGACAATATTACTCTGTAGAATATGCTAGGTTGAAAATATTTTACATTTCAGCACTTTGAATATATCATGCCACTCCCTTTTGGCCTATAAAGTTTCTGAAAAAAAGCAGATGATAACCTATGGGAATTCCCTTTCACATGGCTCACTGTTTTTATCTTGCATCTTTAAAATTCTTTCTTTAACTTTTGCCATTTTAACTGAAATATGTCTTGATATGTGATATATTTGGGTTCATCTTAATTGGGACCTTCTGTGCTTCCAGTACTGGGTATAAATTTCCTTCTTTAGGTTTGGGAAGTGTTCAGCCATAAATCAATTAAACATACTTGGACACACTTATATCAGTCCTTCTGTAACCTTTATAATGTTAAAGTTTGAATACTTGTAATCCCAGATCTTTAGACTGTTTTTTTTTAATACTATTTTCTTTTTGCTGTTATGATAATAATGATTTTTTATTATTCTATCTTGTAGATTACTATACTTTCTTCTGTTTTATCTAGTCTGCTGTTTATTCATTCTGCTGTTTTTGTGGTTGTTGTTGTTAGTTATTATATTTTTCAATTCTGACTGCTTCTTTTCTATATTTTCTATTTGCTAGCTAAAATTTGTACTGTGTTCATCTATTCTTTCCTTAAATTCAACTAGAATTCTTACTACTAATGCTTTGAGTTCTTTATACAATAAATTGTTTCTCTTTTATTATTTTTTTCAGAGGTTTTTCTCTTGTTCTTTCAATTGAAACCAAGTCCTCAGTCTTCCCATTTTGCTTATATTTCTCTGTCTCTATGAAACTAGGTGAAACAGTTCTGTATTGCAGTTTTGAAGGAGGTCCTTAATTTGGAGCATCATAGAATAGTCTGTATGTGCTAAATTTCTTTACTGGGAGAGCTGAATTGACATAAACACAAGTCATATCTTTCCTCAGAGTGTGTTGGCGGATATAACCTTCACAGGAGGCTGGGCTGGAAATGGAGAGGATAGGGCAAGAGACAGATATCAGGCAGGCTTCCCGTTCTCCGTAGCCATCACTACCCTTTCAGAGGTGGGTTCAGATCTCAAGTTGCTTCAGGGTTTGAGTCTGAGCTGGCTTAATTCTCTTTAAGTGCATGTTCTTCCCCTCCCTGTGGAGCAAGAGGAGCCAGTTGTGATGATCCAAGTACAGGTTGTGGCAGTCTGGCTGTGGTCAGAGGTCCTGCTTCTTCTCAAAGAGTCTGATATGCCACCTCTGCAATCTCCAGTATTGGCTGCCTGCTTTTGAGCTGCCACAGTTTTTCTCAGCCAACATTTTCACTCAATCATGGAAGCCATTGCTCAAGTGAGTAGCTGCAGCATGAGGTGCTGGCAAGTGGTGCTAGAGAATCCACAAGTCTCAGGCTGGATTGTGCACCAGGGTTGTCGCAGAAAACCAGTCAGCCAGCCACACAGATCAATCTGCCCCGTGTGCCTGAAGGAGTAAGAGAACACTCATGTGAACCTCACAAGTGGTGTAGAGGCTTCCCCACAGCCCTACTATTATGAGTCTCACTAGCTTTCCAACAGCTAAAGGAACTTGTCTTCTCTTTGCTGGACCCAGAACTGGGGTACTCAATCAAACCACACTCTTCCTGAGGGAGGATCTCTGCCAATGTAATCTTCCTATTTTTTGAGTCCCCTCTCAGAACACAGGTGACAAACTGATAGCTTCTTTTTCTTTCTTAACCTATTCTGGGTGAAACTTTCTTACAGCTTGGTTGTGAAGGAGTATTTCTGCCAGACTCCAGTTTTCAGTGAGAACATTTCCACATGTGATGTATACTGACGTGTTTATGAGAGGAACTGAGTCCCACATCCTCCTACACTATCTTGATTCAACTTCCTCAATCTTGACTATTTTAGTTCAGATTGCTGTTTCTTATTTTCATAAAGAAAACTTACACATTGCACCATAATTATAAAAGGAGAGATAGTTATATGGACAATTTCTCATCACTTTATTCTTATTTAATGTCATAACAAACTGAAAGTTTTTTGTTTCTTTCTTGTATCATTATATAGTGATTGTTTTCTTTGCCAATATTGCCTTTTATATAATTATAGTTTTGTCTAATCAGTATATTTCTCCACATTGCTTTAAGGTATAATTGCCTCATCCTGTTTGAATTTCAGTGTTCCTATGTTCTTGTATTTTAGTTATGACCCTTGTAAATAAGATATGTTGATTTCAATTCTAGATCCAACTTGACAAACTTGCATCTTACTAGTGATTTAGTGCACTTGAACACATATTAACATATTCATGTTTGTTTCTAGTGTTTGGAATTTCTACTTCCCAACATTTTACTATGTTTTTGTGTTCTTTTTCAAATTTTTATGCCTTTTTCAGGATAGTTAAGTTTTTGTAATTGTTTTGTTCCCAACTATTACTCTATAATCTATGTATTCAATTTCTACTCTTTTACGGAGGATAAAATGTAGTTGTAGCTCCATTTCTTTTGCCTAATAATTCAAGGATCTCAAGATGTTTAAGTGTTATCCACTACCCTTCATTTAGTAAATGTTACAGGTTATTGTGGTTCTTGTGCTCTTGTTGCTGCTGTTCAGTCACTAATTGTGTCCAACTCTGCAACCCCATGGTCAGCAGCATGCCAGGCTTCCCTGTCCTTCACCATCACCCGGAGCTTGCTCAAACCCATGTCCAATGAGTCTGTGATGCCATCCAATGATCTCAACCTCTGTCGTCCCCTTCTCCTCCTGTCTTCAATCTTTCCCAGTATCTGGGTCTTTTCCAATGAGCCAGTTCTTTGCATCAGGTGACCAAAGTATTGGAGCTTCAGCTTCAGCATCAGTCCTTGCAGTGAACATTCAAAGTTCATTTCTTTTAGGATGGACTGACTTGATATCCTTGCTGCCCAAGGGACTCCCAAGCATCTTCTCTACACCACAGTACAAATACATCAATTCTTTGGCACTCAGCTTTCTTTATAGTCCAACTCTCACATCCTTACATGACTACTGGAAAAACCATGGCTTTGACTAGATGGACCTTTGTTGGCACAGTAATGTCTCTGCTTTCTAATATGTTGTCTATGTTTGTCACAACTTTTCTTCCTAGGAGCAAACATCTTTTAATTTCATGGTTGCAGTCACTGCAGTGATTTTAATAAATAATAATAATAATAAAGTCTCTCAATCGTGTCCAACTCTCTGGGACCCCACAGACTGTAGCCTACCAGGTTCCTCCATCCATGGGATTTTTCAGGCAAGAATACTGGAGTGGGTTGCCATTTCCTTCTCCAGGAGATCTTCCCAACCCAGGGATTGAACCCGGGTCTCCCACATTGTAGGCAGACGCTTTACCATCTGAGACACCAGGGAAGCAGTGATTTTGGAACCCACGAAAACAGTCTGTCACTGT
The DNA here is from genome assembly GCF_019320065.1 of Cervus canadensis. Lineage (NCBI taxonomy): Eukaryota > Metazoa > Chordata > Mammalia > Artiodactyla > Cervidae > Cervus > Cervus canadensis. Next base: position 19,996,462 of record NC_057405.1, read on the forward strand.
TTCCATTGTTTTCCCTATCTACGAGCCATGAAGTGATAGCACCAGATGCCATGATCTTAGTTTTTTCAATGTTGAGTTTTAATCCAGCTTTTTCGCTCTCCTCTTTCACCTTCACCAAGAGGCTCCTTAGTTCCTCTTCGCTTTCTGCCATAAGGGTGGTGTCACCTGAGTATCTGAGGTTATTGATATTTCTCCTGATGATCTTGATTCCAGCTTGTGCGTCATTCAATCTGCATTTCACATGATGTACTCTGAATATAAGTTACACAAGCAGGGTGACAATATACAGCCTCATACAAAGCAAAGACATCACTCTGCCAACAAAGGTCCATCTAGTCAAGGCTATGATTTTTCCAGTGGTCATGTATGGATATGAGAGTTGGACTGTGAAGAAAACTGAGCGCCGAAAAATTGATGCTTTTGAACTGTGGTGTTGGAGAAGACTCTTGAGAGTTCCTTGGACTGCAAGGAGATCCAACCAGTCCATCCTAAAGGAGATAAGTCCTGAGTGTTCATTGGAAGGACTGATGTTGAAGCTGAAACTCAATACTTTGGCCACCTCATGCGAAGAGTTGACTCATTGGAAAAGACCATGATACTGGGAGGGACTGGGAGCAGGAGGAGAAGAGGACGGCAGAGGATGAGAAGGCTGGATGGCATCACCGACTCGATGGACATGAGTTTGAGTAGACTCCAGGAGTTGGTGATGGACAGCTAGGCCTGGGGTGCTGCGATTCATGGGGTTGCAAAGAGTCAGGCACGACTGAGCAACTGAACTGAACTGAACTGAATTCCTTTCCCAATTTGGAAATGCCCCATTTTTCCATGTCTACTTCTAACTGTTGCTTCCTGACCTGTGTACAGGTTTCACAGGAGACAAGTAAGGTGGTCTGGTATTCTCATCTCTTTAAGAATTTTTTACAGCTTGTTGTGATCCACAGAGTCAAAGGCTCTAGCATAGTCAATGAAGCAGAAGTAGATGCTTTTCTGGAATTCTCTTGCTTTTCCTATGATCCAGCAAATATTGGCACTTTGATCTCTGGTTTCTGTGCCTTTTCTAAATCCAGCTTGAACATCTGAAAGTTCTTTGTTCACATACTGTTGAAGCCGAGCTTGAACAATTTTGAGTATTACCTTGCTAGCATGTGAAATGATTGCAATTGTTTCAACATTTCAAGGTAGTTTCCACATTCTTTGGCACTGTTCTGCTTTGGGATTGGAATGAAAACTGACCTTTTCCAGTTCTGTGGCCACTGCTGAGTTTTCTAAGTTGCTGGCATATTGAGTGTAGAATCACAACATCATGTTTAAAATTCGAAATTGCTCAGCTGTAATTCTATCACCTCCACTAGCTTTGTTCACAGTGATACTTCCCAAGGCCCACTTGACGTCAAAATTCAGGATATCAGGCTCGAGGAGTATCATCACACCATCATGGTTATACAGATTGTAAATATCTTTTTCGTATAGTTCATCTGTGTATTTTTGCCACCTCTTCTTAACATCTTCAGCTTCTGTTGTGCTCCATCCTTAAATAAATAATTGTGTTATTCCTATTTTATGGTTTACATTTTCTTGGAAATGTGTGTGTGTGTGTGTGAGTGTGTGTGTATACATACATATATATATATATATATATATATATATATATTACTTACCATTCCTTTTACATTGACTCTTTTCATTGAGCTCATTTTCTTCTTCTTGAACGGCATCAGTCAGTCAGTTCAGTCGCTCAGTCGTGTCCGACTCTTTGCGAGCCCATGAACCATAGCACGCCAGGCCTCCCTGTCCATCACCAACTCCCAGAGTTTGCTCAAACTCATGCCCATCGAGTCAGTGATGCCATCCATCCATCTCATCCTCTGTCGTCCCCTTCTCCTCCTGCCCCCAATCTGTCCCAGCATCAGGGGCTTTTCCAATGAATCAACTCTTCACATAAGGTGGCCAAAGTACTGGAGTTTCAGCTTCAGCATCAGTCCTTCCAATGAACACCCAGGACTTACCTCCTTTAGGATGGACTGGTTGGAGCTCCTTGCAGTCCAAGGGACTCTCAAGAGTCTTCTCCAACACCATAGTTCAAAAGCATCAATTTTTCGGGACTCAACTTTCTTCACAGTCCAACTCTCACATCCATACATGACCACTGGAAAAACCATAGCCTTGACTAGATGGACCTTTGTTGGTAAAGTAATGTCTCTGCTTTTAAATATTCTATCCAGGTTGGTCATAACTTTCCTTCCAAGGAGTAAGCATCTTTTAATTTCATGGCTGCAATCACCATCTGCAGTGATTTTGGAGCCCAAAACATTAAAGTCTCACACTGTTTCCACTGTCTCCCCATCTATTTCCCATGAAGTGATGGGTCCAGATGCCACGATCTTAGTTTTCTGAATGTTGAGCTTTAAGCCAACTTTTTCACTCTCCTCTTTCAGTTTCATCAAGAGACTCTTTAGTTCATCTTCACTTTCTGCCATAAGGGTGGTGTCATCTGCATATGTGTGGTTATTGATATTTCTCCCAGCAATCTGGATTCCAGCTTGTGCTTCTTCCAGCCCAGCGTTTCTCATGATGTACTCTGCACAGAAGTTAAATAAGCATGGTGACAATATACAGCCTTGACATACTCCTTTTCCTATTTGGAACCAGTCTGTTGTTCCATGTCCAGTTCTAACTGTTGCTTCCTGATCTGCATACAGGTTTCTCAAGAGGCAGGTCAGGTGGTCTGGTATTCCCATCTCCTTCAGAATTTTCCACTATTTATTGTGATCCACACAGTCGAAGGCTTTGGCATAGTCAATAAAGCAGAAATAGATGTTTTTCTGTAACTCTCTTACTTTTTCGATGATCCAGTGGATGTTGGCTATTTCATCTCTGGTTCCTCTGCCTTTTCTAAAACAAGCTTGAACATCTGGAAGTTCACGGTTCATGTATTGCTGAAGCCTGGCTTGAAGGATTTTGAGCATTACTTTACCAGCGTGTGAGATGAGTGCAATCGTGCAGTAGTTAGAGCATTCTTTGGGATTATCTTTCTTAGGGTTTGGAATGAAAACTGACCTTTTCCAATCCTGTGGCCACTGCTGAGTTTTCCAAATTTGTTGGCATATTGAGTGCAGCACTTTCACAGCATCATCTTTCAGGATTTGAGACAGCTCAACTGGAATTCCATCACCTCCACCTAGCTTTGTTTGTAGTGATGCTTCCTAAGGCCCACCTGACTTCACATTCCAGGATGTCTGACTCTAGGTGAGTGATTACATCATTGTGATTATCTGGGTCGTGAAGATCTTTTTTGTACAGTTCTTCTGTGTATTCTTGCCACCTCTTAATATCTTCTGCTTCTGTTAGGTCCATACCATTTCTGTCCTTCATTGAACCCATCTTTGCGTGAAATGTTCCCTTGGTATCTCTAATTTTCTTGCAGAGCTCTCTAGTCTTTCCCATTTTGTTGTTTTCCTCTATTTCTTTGCATTGATCGCTGAGGACGGCTTTCTTATCTCTCCTAGCTATTCTTTGGAATTCTGCATTCAAATGGGAATATCTTTCCTTTTCTCCTTTGCTTGACATAAGTGTTTCATCAAGAGTCTACAAGTGTGAAACTCTTTTAGCCTTTGACAAAAGAAAAATTATCTTCACTGATATTTTTGGAAGGTAATTTAATTGGGTACCATAATCAATACTGAAAACCATTTTCTCTCAGCTCCTTGAAGATAGTATTTTCTGAGTTCTATTTTTCATTGTTGTTGGTAAAATCAATATGAGAAATACTTTAATAGAGGTGATCTCTCTTTCTTTTTTTGAGAACTTCACTTTGATTCTGAAGCTCTAACTTTCTACCACACATTGGCCTATAGATTTCCTGCCTGCTTGCTTCCTTCTTTTCCTCCTTCTTTTCTTCCATCCTTCCTTTCTTCACTTTTCTCTTGCTTGATGCTTATCATTTCTAGATGTGAGAATTAATATCTTTTAAAATCCTTGAAAATTATCCAATATTGCTTCTCCTCTTACTCTCTGTACTCTCACTTTTTGGAATTCCTATTAGATATACACTGAATCTTGAATTTTACTTTATATTATTCTTAACAAGTCATTCATATTTTCCACATATGGATCTTCCTTTATTGCTTTCCAGTGGTTCCAACGTAGTGTTTACTTTGTGGTTTTACTTACCTTTTTAAAATGTTAATTTGTGGAATTTCTATTTGTTCCTATTTATTTTTTAAAGATAATTTTTGTCTCTTCTGGTTTTGCCTCCTTTTTGCTTAATCATCTTCAACAAACACATTATATAATCTATATCTAACTGAACAGTTAAATAAAATTCTTGGGCTCAAATAGTGCTATTTGTCATACCTGGTTGTCACTCATGATGACTTGTTTCCTAGTGAACTTTGTAACATTATAATAATATTATTATTTCAATAAAGTTTTATCTTTTGACATATATTTTCCATCCCCTTGCTTTCAATCTGTGTATGTCTTTAGTTTTGAGTTGAGTCTCTTGTAAACAGCCTATAGATAAGTTGTTTTTTTTTCTTCATCCTATCAGCCACTCTGGTTATTCTTATAGAAATATAGTTGATTTATAATACTTTGTTAACTTCAGGTATACAACACAGTTATTCAGTATTTCTTCAGATTACAATCCATTATAGGTCATTGTAAGATAATGAGTATAATTCCATCTATTATAAAGTAAATCCTTATTGATTACCTATTTTATACATAGAAGTTTGTGTATTTTAATCCTATATCCCCAATTTTTCCTTCCTCCCTTCACCGTTTTGGTAACCACACATTTGTTTTCTATATCTGTGAGGCCATTTCTATTTTTCATGTACATTGATTTGTATTATTTTTTAGATTCCACATATAAGTGATATTATACAGGATGCATGTTTCCCTCCCTCACTTATTTCACTGAGTGTAATATTCTTTAAGTTAATACATTTTGTTGCAAATGGCACTATTTCATTCTTTTTTATGGGTGAGTAGTATTGCATTGTATATATATATGTGTGTGTCTATATATAGTAGACCCTCTTAATCCAATCATCAGTCAATGGGCACTTGGGTTCCTTGCATGTCTTGGCTATTGTAAATAGTGTTGCTGTGAACACTGAAGTACATGAATGTTTTTGAATTAATTAAAATTTTAATTAATTAAAACATATATATCCAGAAGTGGATCATGTAGTCTTTCAAATTTTAGTTTTTTGTTTGTTTGTTTGCTTAAATGAAGCACCATACTTTTTTCCATAGTGGCCTTGCCAGGTACAGTATCTCCAACAGGGTTATATTTTCTCCATATCCTCACCAACATTTGTTGTTTGTAGGCTTTTTGATAATAGCCTTTGACAAGTATGATGTGATAGCTTTTGGTGGTTTTGATTTACATTTCTCTAATAATGAGCAATGTTGAGCACCTTTTCATCTGTTTGTTAGCCATCTGTATGTCTTCTTTGAAAAGTGCCTATTCAGATCTTAGGCCCATTTTTGATTCTGTTGTTTGCTTTTTTTAATATTTGAGTTTGAATTATAAGTGATGTTTATTTGGAGGTTAGCCCCTTGTCTGAAACATCATTTGCAAACATTTTGTCACTTCCAGTACTATATGTTTTGGTTTGCTTATTTTGTTAGTGACCTCCTTTGTTATTCAAAATTTGTAAGTTGATTAGGCCCCATTCATTTATTTTGCTTTTATTTATTTCACTTTAGAAGACAGATCCATAAAAGAAACTATTGGTGTGATTTATGTTAAAGAGTGTTCCATCTATTTTCTTTTCATGGAGTTTTATAGTTTCAGGTTTTATATTTAGGATTTTAATCCAGCTTTAACTTATTCTTGTATATGGTATAAGAGAGCATTCTAATCCCCTTGTTTTACATGTGGTTGTCCAGTTTTCCCAGCACCACTTGTTAAAGAGACTGTCTTCTCTTTATTTTATATTATTGCCTCCTTGTTTAGATTAGTTGAGTACAGATATGTGAGTTCATTTCTGGATTTTCAATTTCTTTCCATTGATATCTGTGTCCATTTTTTTTGCCTGTGAAATTCTGTTTTGATTGCTATAGCTTTGTAATATAGTTTGAAGCTTGCGTGGATTATATCTCCAGTTTCGTTCCTTCTTCTCAGGATTGCTTTGACAATTTGGGCTCCGTTGTGGTCCCATATTACTTTTTTGCTATTGTTCTATTTCTGTGAAAAAAAAAAAAAGTCATGGATGTTTTGATAAGGATTTTATTAATTCTTTAGATTGCTTCATGTGTTATGGGCATTTTGACAATATTAACTATTCTGATATGAGATCATAGAATATCTTTCTATTTCTTCAAATTACCTTTAATTTCCTTCATAACTGTTTTATAGTTTTCAAAGTATAGAGCTTTTACCCCCTTGGTTAGCTCATTTTTATTTTTTAATGCAATTTTCTCTTTATGAGAGGTCATTAGTAACCTAATATATCATGTAGTTTTTCTGAATCTATTAGTCCTAAAATATTATATTATGTCATCTGCAAATAGTGACAGTTTTACTTCTTTTTTTCTGATTTGCATAGTTTCACTTTTCTCATCTAATTGTTCTGGCAGGACTTGCAATTCTATATTGAATAAAAGTTTTAAGAGTGGGCATCCTTGTCTTATTCCTGAGTTTACAGGAAAAATTTTCAGTATGTCATCCTTGGGTATAATGTTAACCGTGGACTTGTCATGCAATGGCCTTTATTATATTGAGTTATGTTTACTTTATAATCAGTTTGTTGAGGTGTTTAAATGTATATTAATTTTTTTCAAACGATTTTTCTGCATCTTTTGAGACAGTCATATAATTAATTTTATCCCTTATTTTGCTACTGTGCTATATTGCATTTTTTGATTTCCAGATATTGAACCACCCTTGAATTCCTGAAATAAATCACACTTGAACATGATGTAATATTCTTTTAATATGTTGTGTTTTGTTGGGGAATTTTGCATCTATGCTGAACAAAGATATTAGCCTGTAATTTTCTTTTCATTGTGGCATTATTTTCTGCTTTGGCTGATGTTAGCTTTGTAAAATGAGTTTGCAAGCATTCCTTCCTTTTATTTTCTTTGGAAGAGTTTGAGAAGAGTTGGCATTCATACTGCTCTAAATGTTACATAGAATTCAACAATGAAGGTAACTTTCCCTGGATTTTAGTCTTTAGAGAGATCTTGATTACTGATTCAATCTCATTTCTATTCATATTTTCTATTTCTTCATGATTCTGTCTTTGTGGATTGTATATTTTTATGAATGTATTCATTTCTTCTAGGTTTTCAATATGTTGACACAAATGGTTAAAAGTAGTCTCTTGCGTTCTTTTGGATATCTTTGATATCAGTAATAATGCCTCCTTTTTATTTCTGATTTAACTTATCTGCAACCTCTCTTCTTTTTTCTTGGTCTAATATATAGACTTTCTTGGATATTGTTTCATGTGTACTTAGTAACGATATTTTTTCACTTGGTTTAAATTTTTTTGTTTGTTTTCTTTTGTTTTGTTTTTCCCATTTATTTTTATTAGTTGGAGGCTAATTACTTTACAATATTGTAGTGGTTTTTGCAATACATGACATGAATCAGCCATGGATTTACATGTATTCCCCATCCCGATCCCCCCCTCCCACCTCCCTCTCCACTCGATCCCTCTGGGTCTTCCCAGTGCACCAGCCCCGAGCACTTGTCTCATGCATCCAACCTGGGCTGGTGATCTGTTTCACCCTTGATAATATACATGTTTTGATGCTGTTCTCTTGAAACACCCCACCCTCGCCTTCTAACATTTCTTTAAAGCCAATGATTCCTATTAATTTTCTGTCCAGATGATGTATCCATTGTTGTTAGTGGGATATTAAATTCAGTTACTATTATTGTACTGCTATCAATATCTCCCAATAATTCTGCTAATATTTGCATTGTATAATTAACTACTTCTAGGCTGGGTGCATGAATATTTACAAGTGTCACATCCTCATCGTTTTTTAATAATAATATTAGCTTTTTAATTTCAATGTATAAATAAATATCAAGGCCAAACATTAAGAATATATTTTATAGTCAGGAAACACAAGAGAAGAAAAAGACCCACAAAACTGACACAAGAAAATTAATAAAATGATAATAGGACTATATATATCAATAATTACCTTAAATATGAATGATTTAAATGTCCCAAACAAAAGATACAGGCTGGCTAAAGGGATTAAAAAACAAAAACCATGTATATCCTGCCTACGAAAGACCCACTTCAGGCATAGGGACACATATGGATTGTAAGGGAAGGAAGGAAAAAAGATGTTCCATGCAAATAGATATCAAAAGAAAGATAAAATAGTGGTACTCATATCAGATAAAATAGACCTTAAGATGAAATTGTTGTAAGAGATAAGGAAAGATATTACATAATGATCACGGGATCAATCCAAGAAGAAGACATAACAATTGTAACTATTAATGAACCCAGTATAGGAACACTTCAATACTAAAGCAGTTGCTAACAGACATAAAAGAAAAAATCAACAATAACACAATAATATTGAAGGAACTTAAAACTCCACTTACACCAATGGACAGACCATCCAGACATCAAATTAATAAGAAAAATAAAATGATATCTTTTGCTGACTGTATAGAGCTTCTCCATCTTTGGCTGCAAGGAATATAATCAATCTGTTTTCAGTGTTGACCATCTGGTGATGTCCATGTGTAGAGTCTTCTCTTGTGTTGTTGGAAAGAGGTATTTGCTATGACCAGTGCATTCTCTTGGCAAAATTTTATTAACCTTTGCCCTGCTTCATTCTCTACTCCAAGGCCAAATTTGCCTGTTATTCCAGGTGTTTCTTGACTTCATACTTTTGCATTCCAGTCCCCTATACTGAAAAGGATATCTTTTTTAGGTGTTAGTTCTAGAAGGTCTTGTAGGTCTTCATAGAACTGTTCAACTTCAGCTTCTTCAGTGTTACTGATCGGGGCATAGACTTGGATTACTGTGATACTGAGTGGTGTGCTTTGGTAATGAACCGAGATTATTCTGTCATTTTTGAGATTGCATCCCAGTACCTTCTCCATCAGGGGGCAGACAGAATGAAAACCACAATCACAGAAAACTAACCAATCTGATCACATGGACCACGGCCTTGTCTAACTCAGTGAAACTACGAGCCATGCCATGTAGGGCCACCCAAGATGGACGCACCATGGTGGAGAGTTCTGACAAAATGTGGCCATTTTAGGAATCAGCGAGCTAAAATGGACTGGAATGGATGAATTTATCTCAGCAGTTAAGTTTATAGCAATTCAATCTTGCCTAAAGAAACAAACAAAAAATCTCAAGTAATCAATCTAACCTTACACCTAAAGCAACCAGAAAAGAAAAAAAAAAAAAAAGTCATCAACCTAAAATACATCATAAAGATCAGAGCAGAAATGAATGAAATAGAAATAAGGAAAGCAACAGCAAAAAGTTTTCTCTTGAGGAGTCTGGCTAAAGTTTATCAATTTTGTTTATTTTGTCATAAAACCAAATTTTCTTTAGCAAATATCAATAAAAGGAAAATTTGTTTTTTTACCTCTATCCTTTTCAAACTCTTCCAAAAACCTGGAAGCATCCCTCTCTCTTCCAGAGAGAGTGACACTCCCAAATTCATTCTACAAGATCACCATCACTATATCAAAACCAGACAAAGATGTCACAAAAAAAGAACGTTATAGACCAGTATCACTGATGAGTAATAGCAGTGCTCTGTCACTAGTTGTGTCTGACTCTTTGCAACCCCATGTACTGTAACCCACCAGGCTCTTCTGTCAATGGCATCTGGATCTCCCAGGCAAGAATACTGGAGTGGGTTCCTATTTCCTTCTCTAATATCACTGATGAACATAGATGTAAAAATACTCACCAAAGTACTAGCAAACAGAATCTAACACCACATTAAAAGGATGATATATCACGATCAAGTGGCATTTATCTAAGGAATGTAAGAATTCTTCAATGTACACAAATACATGTGATATAATGTATTAACAAATTAAAGAATAAAAGCTATATGATAATCTCATTAGATGCAGAAAAACTTTTGACAAAATTCAACTCATTTATGATAAAGTCCTCCATAAAGTGGGCACAGAGGGGACTTACCTCAACATAATAAAGGTCATATATGACAAACTCAGAGCAAACTTAATTCTTAAAGGTGAAAAACTGAAAGCATTTCCCCTAAGATCAGGAACAAGACAAGGATGTTCACTCTCACCACTTTTATTCAACATAGTTTTGGAAGCCCTCACCATGGCAATCAGAGAAGAAAAAGAACTAAAGGAATTGAAATTGGAAAAGAAGTAAAACTGTCACTGCTTGTGACATGTTACACAGAAAATCCTAAAAATTCCACCAGGAAACTACAGGACCTACTCAATGAAGTTGGTGAATTTGAAGGATACAAAAGTAATGCACAAGAATCACTTGCATTCCTACATACTAACAACAAAAGAGCAGAAAGAGAAATGAACGAGACAATCTTATTGACCATTACAAAAAAACTGAAAAGAACTTAGGAATAAACCTAAATAAAGAGAGGAAAGACCTGAACTGAGAAAATTATATAACACTGAAGAAAAAAATAAAAGAGGACACAAACAGATGGAGAAATATACCATATACTCAGATGGGAAGAGTCAATGTAATGAAAATGAATATACTACCCAAAGCAATCTACAGCATCAATGCAATTCCTTTCCAATTACCAATGACATTCTTCAAAAAATTAGAACAAAAATTTTTACAGTTTGTGTGAAAACAGAAAAGACCCTGAATAGCCAAAGTAATCTTGAGAAAGAAAAACGAAGCTGGAGGAATCAGGCTCCTACACTTCAAACTATACCACAAAACTACAGAAATCAAGACAGTATGACACCAGCACAAAATCATAAATATTGACCAGTGGTAAATGATAGAAAGTCCAGAGATAGACCCACACTCTGATGCTCACCTAATCTATGACAAAGAAGGCAAGAATATACAATGGAGAAAATATTATCTCTTCAATGAATCATGCTGGGAAAACTGGACATATAAAATAATGAAATTAGAACAGTACCTAACACCATACACAATATACACTCAAAATGGATTAAAGATCTAAATGTAAAATTGGACATTATAAGACTCTTAGAGGAAAATATAGGTAATGCACACTGTGACATAAATCACAGCAAAGTCTTTTCTGACCCACCTCTGATGATAATGAAAATAAAAACAAAGATAAACAATGGGGTATAATTAATTTAAAAGTTTTTGCACAGCAAAGGAAACCATAAGCAAGATGCAAAAATAACCCTCAGAATGGAAGGAACTGTTTGCAAATGAAGCAAAAGACAAACAATTAATTCCCAAAGTATACACACAGTTCATGGAACCCAAGATGAATAAATAAACAACCCAATCAAAAAACAGGCTGAAGACCTAAATATATATCTCTTCAAAGAAGACATACAAACGGCCAATAGGCACACAAAAAGATGCTCTGTGTCACTAATTATTACAGAAATGCAAGTCAAAAATTCAATGAGTGATCACCTCACACTGGTCAGAATGGCCATGATAAAAAAAAAAAAAAAAATCCAGAAACAATAAATGTTGGAGTGGATGTGGAGAAAAGGAAACATTCTTACATTGTTGGTGAGAATATAAATTGATACAGCTACTATGGAGAACAGATGATATACTGGTGTGGGGTGGGGGAGTGGCAGGGAAGCTCATGGGGGAGCGGATATATGTATACATATGGCTGATTTACATTGTACAGCAGAAATACAACATTGGAAAGCAATTATATTCCAATACAAAATAAAGTAAAATAAAATAAAATTTTAAAAGAAAACTACATTTTAGCCTAAAAGCCTCTTTGAGTTTCAGGAACTACAACTTCTCCTGTAGGGATTTTTGTCTCCAAACAGTGACAGCTCTTGGTCATTATGAGATATATCTGGATTTTTAAAAATATGTTTTACAGAGGAGGCTGGCAAGTCTAAATAACATGGGTACAGAAATCTAGACTTCCTTGTGTGGGCCTCAGCTGTTTTCCATGTTGTATTCTTTGACTTGGTAATTTCTATTTTTCATTACCTTTTGGAAGTTTAAGCAAGAGATAATAATGTATCATCATAGAATAATGTTGTTAAAATGACAATGTAAGAGACTCCAGGATCCACTCAAACCCTCCCCTAAAATTAACAACTAAATAGCTATCTGCAAACAAAATCTGCTCTGGGAGAGCTCTGGAGCCTACTTAAAGCAATTTTAGTCACACAGGAAACAAACAAATAAACAAACTTAAGAATAAGCATTCAGTAAAAGAAAATTGAAGGCAGGAGGAGAAGGGGACGACAGAGGATTAGATGGTTGGATGGCATCACTGACTCAGTGGACATGGGTTTGAGTGGACTCTGGGAGTTGGTGATGGACAGGGAGGCCTGGCTTGCTGCAGTTCATAGGGTCGCAAAGAGTTGGACACAACTGAGCGACTGAACTGAACTGAACTGAAAAGAAAATACCTCACCTAGAAAGAGTTCCCCTCACCAGGAAAAAAGACCAGATTTATTTACCATTTTCACTAGCCTTTCAGGGCATTTCACAACTGTTCATTTTAGTTTAACTTCACTCACATCAGCAAAATTGAGTTGTAAGGTGATGCTTTCAACAAAGTAAAAGCAGGGGCTACCACAGCAGTCATGCAGAAGGAGTAGTTGTTGTTCCCAGTGACTTTCTCTGCAGACAAATCTGGCAAATTTTTTTCCACTGAAGTGACTAAGGACCAGAGTCACTAGTATGGACTCCCTATAGATTTCTTGAGCTTTTGCCCCTTCTTCTTCTTCTTCTTGAAGTCACTCAGTTGTGTCTGACTCTTTGTGACCCCGTGGACTGTAGCCTACGAGGCTCCTCCATTCATGGGATTCTCCAGGCAAGAATACTGCAGCGGGTTGCCATTTCCTTCTCCAGGGGATCTCCCCAAGCCAGGGATCGAACCCGGGTCTCCGGCATTGCGGGCAGACGCTTTAACCTCTGAGCCACCAGGGTAGCTTTGCCCCTTAGGTATTTGCATTCATTGATACATCCACCTCAGGCATCTGTGGCTATATGACCATAACAAGTTGTACAACTATGGTTAGCCATCACTACTGTGGTGCATTCTGAGCTATCCCCTGCAGCGTCCTCATGCAATGTCAAAAGCTTCCACGGCTGTAAGCACCTCCAGAAAGAGACTGTGAAGCAACAAGAGAACACACTGACAGCTGGGGCCCCCAGGTCTATTGATGAATCCATAGTTAGCGACATTTCTTGCTACTTTCTGTGGCCCAAAAAACTAAGTGTGTGGCTGCAAATGTCCCCAACCATTACACTGGCACCTGGAGATGGCCCTGGTTCCATGGCTTGTGCACGACAATGCTCCAGTCACAGTCACTGCCTTCCCTCGTCCTTAGCCATTCAGTCAAGATACACTACTGAGAACCTACTACTGAGAACTACTGAGTAACCTTTGCAGGTACTGAAGATACCAACAGTTTTTGACAAAGACCACAGAAATTCAATGGTTTCCAATTCTGTGGACACTAGTGATCTGAGTCTAAGAGATAGCATGCCCTTCTGATCAAAGGGCTTTCATGTGTCCATGCCCTTGGCACCTGTACCACTGGAATTGGGATCACAGCATGCTCCCACCAACAGGTGAAAGTCTTCCCTTGTTTCAGAGAGTAAATGACATCTGGAAGAAGTGACTGTTTTCTTCAAGAGTGCAGACATCTATGCAAGGCTACTTCAATTATGAAATTCCAGGGAAACATGAATCCACCAAAGTGATACAGTAAATCTCTAGTAACTGGCTTTAAAGAAATGTAGATTTAAGAATTGACTGATAAATAATTTAAAATTATTATTTAATAGAAAAGTTTAACAGAGATAACATTAAATGAGAACAAATTTTGCAATTGAAGCATGTGATAATTGAACTGAACAATTCAGTAGAAGGTTTCAAAGGCAGACTTGACCAAACAGAAGAAAAGATCAGTGACCTAGGAGACACACCAATTGAAATATCTAATATGAGGGGGAAAAAGAATGGAAAGGAAAGAAGTAAGCCTACAGGACTAATGGGACATCACTAAGAGAAACATGTACACATGTTGAGCATCCCAAAAAGAGAATAGAGCGAGACGGCATAGTTGATATGTTGTTCTGTCACTAAGTCATGTCCTGTTCTTTGAGACCCCATGAACTGCAGCTTTCCAGGTTTCCCTGTCCTTCACTCTCTCCCAGAATTTGCTCAGACTCATGCTCATGTCCATTGAGTCAGTGATGCTATTTAACCATTTCATCCTCTGTCACCCTCTTCTCCTTTTGCCTTGATTTTTTCCCAGCATCAGGGTCTTTTCCAATGAGTTAGTTCTTCACATCAGGTGGGCAAAGGAATCAAGCTTCAGCTTCAGCATCAGTCCTTCCAGTGAATATTCAGGATTAATTTCCTTAAGGATTAATTGGTTTGATCTCTTTAAGATGGAATAGAAAGCTTATTAAAATAAAAAATGGCTGAGAGCTTCCTAAATATGGGGGGAGATTTGCACACATAATTTCATAAACCCAATATTTAACCACAAAATATCAATCCAAATGATTTCATTAAGACACATAATAATAAAACTGTCTAAAATCAGACAAAATGAGAATTTTAAATGTGGCAAATGAAAAAAAAAATTCTCTCATTAAAGGAACCCACCCCACCCCTCCCCCCCCCGCCATAAGCCTATTAGAAAAATTTTCAAGCTGAAAATATTCAGGCCAGAAGAGAATGGAATGACACATAAAAAACACCAAAGGAGAAAGACTGCCAACTCAGAATGCTTTACCTAGCAAAGCTGTCCTAAATAAATGAAGGCAAAACTTTCTCTAACAACAAACACTCAGAAAAATCAATCTGCCCTAAAATTGCCTTAAAGAAATACTGAGAAGAGTTCTTCAAGCTGAAATAAAAGGGTGCTAATTAGTGACTTGAAAATATGTTAAATTATACAACATAGTTTTGTAAAGATAAATAAACTGTGAGATTCAAAATACTCCAATACTGTAATATGTGAAAAGTGAAAGTGTTAGTCACTAATTTGTGCCTAACTCTTTGCAATGCCATGGACTGTAGCCCAACAGGCTCCTCTGTCCATAGAAATCTCTAGGCAAGAATAACGGGTTGCCATTCCCTTCTCCAGGGGATCTTCCTGACCAAGGAATCAAACCAGGGTCTGTAATACGAGGAAATATTACCCAGGTGGTGCTAGTGCTAAAGAACCCACCAACCAATGCAGGAGACATAAGAGATGATATTTCAATCCCTGGGTCAGGAAGATTTCCTGGAGGAGAGCATGGCAACCCACTCCAGTATTCTTGCCTGGAGAAAAGAGTTGAAAATGACTGAAGTGACTTAGCATGCATGACCATTAACTATCTAACTCTAGTATAATTTTAAAGGACAAAGTATAACATTAGCTGCAGCTACAATAATTTGTTATGCATATACAGTATAAAAAATGTTAAATGTGACATCAAAAACATAAAACAGGAAACAAAAGGATAAATTATTTGCATTCGATCAATGTTAAAGTGTTATCAGCATAAAATAGAATGCTGTATCATAACATCATATATCAAAGTTATTTTACAT
Source organism: Cervus canadensis (assembly GCF_019320065.1). NCBI lineage: Eukaryota > Metazoa > Chordata > Mammalia > Artiodactyla > Cervidae > Cervus > Cervus canadensis. Next base: position 20,012,191 of record NC_057405.1, read on the forward strand.
AAATTTTATGATAACCACAAAGCAATAAGATAAATGGATAAGATAAGATTAAGATAAGATAAACCACAAAAGATAAACGGAAGAAAACTGAAGCCTACTATATGGAAAATCAATTCACAAAGGAAGGAAGCAAAAGAGGTAGAAAGGAAAAACAGGGCAATGAGAAATATTATGATAGCATTAGCAAGTCCTACCTATTAATAATCACACTAACTATAAGTGGATTGAATTCTCTTATTAAAGGACATAAAGTGACTTGATGGAAAAGTAAGCAAACAAACAAAACATACCAATAACAAAAGAGATTAAATCAGAAATCAGAAACTTCCCAACCGAGAAAAACCCAGGACTAAGAGGCTTCACTGGTAAATTCTACCAAATATTTAAATAATTTATTCCAATTCTTCTCAAGCACTTCCTAAAGATTGAAGAAGAGGAAACAGTTCCAAAGTGATTTTACAACATCAGCATTACCCTGATACCAAAACCAGATAAGGGTACTACAAAATAAGAAAATTATGGACACCATTGAATATGCAAAATTTTCAACAAAACATTAACAAACTGAATTTAGCAACACCTTTAAAAGGTCATACATCATGACCAAGCAGTGTTTATCCATGGGATACAAGGCTTTTTCAACATTTGCAAATCAATAAATTTGATGCACCACGTTAATTGAATGAAAGCTAAAAATTATTTCATAATCTCAATAAATGCAGAAAATACATTTTAGAAAGCACAATATCCTTTATATGATTAAAATGCCCCCATCAAAATGGGTATAAAAGAATAGCAATTAACAAAATAAAGGCTATATACCAAAATGCACAGCTAACATTACACTCAATGATTAAGCACTGAAAGATTTTTTCTTAGATCAGAAATAAGACAAGAGTGACCCCTCTCATGATTCTTTTCAATATGGTATTGAAGTTCTAGTTAGAACAATTAGATAAAACAAAAGAATAAAATATCCCAAATCAGAAGTGAAGAATTGAAATGGTTGTTATTTGCAGTTGATATAATATTATAAATAGAAAACCCTAGACTCAACCAAAAGACTGTAGGCACTAACCCACAAATTCAGTGATGTTACAGTGAAGCTGATATAAAACCAACACACAGAAGTCAGTTACATTTTTATACAGTAACAATAGAACATTTGATAAAGAATAAGGGTTTTGGTGATGGACAGGGAGGCCTGGCATGCTGCAATTCACGGGGTCACAGAGTCGGACACGACAGAGCGACTGAACTGAACTGAAGGCTATGTAACTCACAATAAGTTAAAATCAATAAAATACTTCAGAAATAATTTTACGTAATTTAAAACAATTTTTAAATAGAAAAAAAATTGTAATCAAGGAACTAAAATATTTGTAAAATGAAGACTTCAAGACTTTGATGAAAGAAATTGATGACACAAACAAGTGAAAATATATCTGGATTAGAAGGCTTAATATTACTAAAACTATCCAAATTCATCTGTAGATGTGATGCAATCCTTATTAAAATTCCAATGGAATTTTTTGCCAAAAATAAAATAAACACTTGTAAAATTTGTATAGTATCACACAGACCTTGATACACCAAAGGAATCTTGAGACAATAGAACACTGAAGGCATTACATCCTGATCTCAAACTATACCACAAAGATACAGCAATTAATACAGTATTAGACTAGCATAAAAATAGGCACATAGTCAATGAAAGAGAATAGAAAGCCAAGAAATAAAGCCCTGCATTTATGGTCAACTAACATTTGACAGGGAGTCAGAAATACCCAGTGGGGAAAGAATAGTCTCCTCAACAAATGCTCTTGGGTAAACTGGAAAACCACATGCAAAACATGAAATTGGATGACTGTCTTACATCTCTTGCAAAAGGACTTCAAGTGGACTCAAGACTTAAGGATAAGACCTACAAAACATAGTAAATAAGATATTAACATTGGTCTTTGTGATCATTTTTTAGATATGACATTAAAAATATAGACAACAGAAGAAGCAAAAACCATTAAATGGACTCATGAGTCCATTTTACTTCTGCATAGTCCAGAGTAAAAGATCTGCATAGAAAAGAAACAGTGAAAGAAATGTAAATGCAAAGTATGAAATGTGAGAAGATATTTGCAAGCCATATATTGAATGAGGGGTTAATATACAAACTACATAATTCAGAAAATCTAGCAAAAAATCCAATTAAAAGTGAGAAGACTAACTACATACACAATGGTCAATGGCCAACAGATACATGTAAAGATGCTCAACATTGCTAATCATAAAGGAAATGCAGGTGGACATTACAATGAGATATCACCTCATTTTTGTTAGAATAGTTTTTATCAAGAAGACAAGCAATAAAAAGGGCAGGCAATGTTAGGGGAGAAGAGGAAAGCCTCACCCACTGCTGTTGGGAATGCAAATTGACTCAGCCACTATGTAATACAGTAGCAGGTTCCTTAAAGAAGTAAAATTAGAACTCTCGTATAATACAGAAATTCTCCTCCAGGGTATAAATCCAAAGGAAATGAAAATAAGATATTAAAGAGATATACACTCCTATGTTTATTGCAACATTAGTCACAATAGCCAAGATATGGAAACAATCTGTCAGTTAATTGATTAAAGAATAAAGAAGGTAATCTAAATATATATACAGTATATAATATATATTATATAAATTATATATATTTAAAAATATATATAATATTAGTCATCCAAGAAGAAATTGAAAACTCTTCCATTTGTGACAACATGGGTGACATTGAGGGCATTATGCTAAGTGAGATGTCTGACAGATAAATACAAATACCATATGATATTATTCATATAAGGAATCTTATCTAAATCAGACTTTAAAAGTCTGTCATAAAAGACAGCAAAAGAGACACAGATGTAAAGAATAGACTTTTGGACTCTGTGGGAGAAGGTGAGGGTGGGATGATTTGAGATAATAACATTGAAATATGTATATCATCATATGTAAAATAGATCGATAGTCCAGGTTTGATGCATGAGACAGTGTTCTCAGGGCCAGTGCACTGGGATGACCCTGAGGGATGGGATGGGGAGGGAGCTGGGAGAGGTGTTCAGAATGGGGGAACACATGTACACCCGTGGCTGATTCATGTGAATGTATGGCGTAAACCACCACAATATTGTATAGTAATTAGCCTCCAATTAAAGGAACATACCTCAACATAATAAAAGCTATGTATGTGAAACCCACAGCAAGCATTACCCTCAATGGTGAAAAATTGAAAGCATTTCCCCTAAAATCGGGAACAAGACAAGGGTGCCCACTCTCACCACTACTTTTCAACATAGTTTTGGAAGTTTTGGCCACATCAATCAGAGAAGAAAAAGAAATAAAAGGAATCCAGATAGGAAAAGAAGAAGTGAAACTCTCACTGTTTGCAGATGACAAGATCCTCTACATAGAAAACCCTAAAGACTCTACCAGAAAATTACTAGAGCTAATCAATGAATATAGTAAAGTTGCAGGATATAAAATTAACACACAGAAATCCCTTGCATTCCTATATACTAACAATGAGAAAACAGAGAAATTAAGGAAACAATACCATTCACCATTGCAACAAAAAGAATAAAATACTTAGGAGTATATCTACCTAAAGAAACAAAAGACCTGTACATAGAAAACTATAAAACACTGATGAAAGAAACCAAAGAGGACACAAACAGATGGAGAAATATACCGTGTTCATGGATTGGAAGAATCAATATTGTCAAAATGACTATACTACCCAAAACAATCTATAGATTCAATGCAATCCCTATCAAGCTACCAATAGAATTCTTCACAGAACTAGAACAAATAATTTCACAATTTGTACGGAAATACAAAAAACTTTGACTAGCCAAAACAATCTTGAGAAAGAAGAATGGAACTGGAGGAATCAACCTGCCTGACTTCAGACTCTACTACAAAGCAACAGTCATCAAGACAGTATGGTACTGGCACAAAGACAGAAATATAGATCAATGGAACAAAATAGAAAGCCCAGAGATAAATCCACGGACCTATGGACACCTTATCTTCGACAAAGGAGGCAAGGATATACAATGGAAAAAAGACAACCTCTTTAACAAGTGGTGCTGGAAAAACTGGTCAACCACTTGTGAAAGAATGAATCTAGACCTCTTTCTAACACCATACACAAAAATAAGCTCAAAATCTCTAAATGTAAGACCAGAAACCATAAAACTCCTAGAGGAGAACATAGGCAAAACACTCTCTGACATAAATCACAGCAGGATCCTCTATGACCCACCTCCCAGAATATTGGAAATAAAAGCAAAACTAAACAAATGGGACCTAATGAAACTTAAAAGCTTTTGCACAACAAAGGAAACTATAGGCAAGGTGAAAAGACAGCCCTCAGATTGGGAGAAAATAATAGCAAATGAAGAAACAGACAAAGGCTTAATCTCAAAAATATACAAGCAACTCCTGCAGCTCAATTCCAGAAAAATAAATGACCCAATCAAAAAATGGGCCAAAAAACTAAACAGACATTTCTCCAAAGAAGACATACAGATGGCTAACAAACACATGAAAAGATGCTCAACATCACTCATTATCAGAGAAATGCAAATCAAAACCACAATGAGGTACCATTACTCGCCAGTCAGGATGGCTGCTATCCAAAAGTCTACAAGCAATAAATGCTGGAGAGGGTGTGGAGAAAAGGGAACCCCCTTACACTGTTGGTGGGAATGCAAACTAACACAGCCACTATGGAAAACAGTGTGGAGATTTCTTAAAAAACTGGAAATAGAACTGCCATATGACCCAGCAATCCCACTTCTGGGCATACACACTGAGGAAACCAGATCTGAAAGAGACACGTGCACCCCAATGTTCATCGCAGCACTGTTTATAATAGCCAGGACATGGAAGCAACCTAGATGCCCATGCGCAGATGAATGGATAAGGAAGCTGTGGTACATCTACACCATGGAATATTACTCAGCCATTAAAAAGAATTCAATTGAATCAGTTCTAATGAGATGGATGAAATGGGAGCCCATTATACAGAGTGAAGTAAGCCAGAAAGATAAAGACCAATACAGTATACTAATGCATATGTATGGAATTTAAAAAGTTGGTAATGATAACCCTATATGCAAAACAGAAAAAGAGACACAGATGTATAGAAAAGACTGTTTGGACTGTTTGGACTCTGTGGGAGAAGGCGAGGGGGGGATGTTTAGAGAGAACAGCATCAAAGCATGTATACTATCAAGGGTGAAACAGGTCACCAGCCCAGGTTGGATGCATGTGACAAGTGCTCGGGGCTAGTACACTGGGAAGACCCAGAGGGATGGGGTGGGGAAGGAGGCAGGAGCGGGAATCGGGATGGGGAACACATGTAAATCCATGTCTGATTCATGTCAATGTATGGCAAAAACCACTACAATACTGTAAAGTAATTAACTTCCAACTAATACAAATAAATGGAAAAAATAAATAAATAAATTATTTTAAAAAATAATAAAAATTAGAAAAAAATTTTTTTAGAGCAGAGCATAGAATGGTGATTTGTAGGGGCTGGGGTGAAGGAATTTGGGAGTTGCTGTTTAAGGATACATACTTACAACCAATAAATAAGTCCTAAAGATCTGAAATACAGCATAGTGATTATAGGCAGTAATACTTCAAGTTACTAACTGACTAGCTCTTAATCATTCTCAGTAAAAAAAAGAAATGATAATTATATGGCATGAGAGAGATATTATCTAAATCTAAGGTGTAGATTATATTGCAAAATAAATGCATCAAATAAACACATTGCACACTTTAAATTTATACATTGATATATGTCAAATTGAATCTCAATAAAAATACAGTTTAAAAGCAAAACTGAAAATATAATACTTTGACAGTGATTAAACTTTACGTATCTGACAATTCTTAGAAAAATTCTACACATACTTATGTAGATAATAATCTATGGAAGTTTTAATTATGTTGAAATTGTCTTTTAGTAGTTATTCTACAATGGGTTTTATGTTGGGTATCAATTCAAAGAAGCTAAAAATTATATATGCTTAAAACAATGTAACATAACCATTTATTTATGATAGTCTGAATAGGAGCTAATCCTTTCCATGATAAAAAAGGAAAATGTGCATTAAAAATTCTTTTAACTGCTCAAATTCTCAATTATTTTAACCTATGACCTACAATTTGAGTACTAAAAGTTTAATATGTTGAAGAATGAAAATTCTTCAGTACAGTTAAATAGGTTATGTCGTACCTACTATAGAATATATTTTATGGTAGACATTTTAACAGCATCATAATATCTATCTATGTCAAGGGGTTTAATTGTAGTACCTAGGCTCTGAAGGTGGAAGAAAATTAATTTTCACTGGCACTACTACTTTCCATCCAGGTAAACTTACATGGGCGAAGACAGGGAGTCCTTCAAGGAAATTTGGTAACTTCAGGCATTACAGGCTTCCTTAATTATTTGTGTCACAGTTCTGTTCAGCATTTTATCATCTCTTCAATGTGAGCTTATCAATAGATAATAAACCAAGGAAAATAAAAGACTAGCATTTTTTTAATCAAAGAAACATTAAAAACACTTATAGCTAAGTATAAGTAAGAGCTATTATATCATAAATATTTTGCAAGTATTATTGCATGTATTTGTGATTTGTGTGATCACTTAATTTCCTAATCTATAAATTTCTGGAGGAGGAAATGGCAGCTCTCTCCAGTATTCTTGCCTGGAAAATTCCACGGACAGAGGAACCTGACAAGCTGAAGTTCACAGGGTCACAAAGAATCGGACATGACCGAGGAGTGAGCGCACACACACAAATTTCTGCATGCCATTATCTATTTACTTTACTTTGATTAAGTAAAAATATATTAACAGAAAATAGGATTGCCTTTATAGAAGTATTTTTTATTAATAGAGGTATTATTTGAATTATTTGACATCTATATTAATCATCCCCTTTCATGAATCTGTTTCTCAAATTTTATAGCTCCATTCTCTTGTTAGGCAAGCATATATTTAAGAAAAAAACAACATGCCATGCACTGCCATAGACAGTAGAAATACAACCACACATATGATCATCTGTGTCATCAAGAGTTTTGTAAATTTATGGAGCTAAATTTTTCAGAGTGGTCATATCTACCCATCATATTATCTGACTATTTAAGCTCTCTGGAATTCTATTCCCTTTGGAGTAAAAATGTGATAAATATTAAGAGAAGCTGTTAAAAATGACAGTATTTTTTAACTTCCATATCATAAATTAGGTGTTGTAGAATTAAACATAGTTATACTATCCAAAAAAATCTATGAAATATAAACATGAAAGTAACAGACCTGGAATGTGACCCCTGAAGACTGCGTAGCTCAGTAAGGTAGGCCACATGTAGCTGAATGCTGCCCAAAGGTAAATGGACTATTGGTGACATGTCTTGAATATGAGTGTAGGTAAAATTGAGGGTAATGAGATCCTTCTAAATCAGAGGGCAGAAAGACTAAAAACCACAATCACAGAAAACCAATCAATCTGATCACACGGACCACAGCCTTGTCTAACTCAACGAAACTATGAGCCATGCCATGCAGGGCCACCCATGACAGATGTGTCATGGTGGAGAGTTCTGACAAAACGTAGACCGCTGGAGAAGGGAAAGGCAAACCACTTCAGGATTTCTGCCTCAAAAACCCCATGAATAGTAGTAAAGGCAAAAAGATAGGACGCTGAAAGATGAATTCCCCAGATCGGTAGGTGCCCAGTATGCTACTGGAGATCAGTGAAGAACTAACTTCAGAAAGAATAAAGAGATGGAGCCAAAGCAAAAACAACACCCTGCTGTGGATGTGACTGATGATGGAAGTAAAGTCCGATGCTGTAAGAGTAATATTGCATAGGAACCTGGAATGTTACGTCCATGAATCAGGCAAATTGTAAGTGGTCAAACAGGAGATGGCAAGAGTAAACATCGACATTGTAGGAATAAGCAAACTAAAATGGGCTGGAATGGGTGAATTTAACTCAGATGACCATTATATTTACTACTGTGGCCAAGAAACCCTTAGAAGAAATGGAGCAGCCTTCATAGTCAACAAGAGTCTGAAATACTTGGATGCAGCCTCAAAAATCACAGAATGATTTCTGTTAATTTCCAATGAAAACCATTCAATATCACAGTAATCCAAGTCTTTGTCCTGACCAGTAATGCTGAAGAAGCTGAAGTTGAACAGTTCTGTGAAGACCTACAAGACCTTCTAGAACTAACACCCAAAAAAGATGTCTTTTTCATTATAGGAGACTGGAATGCAAAAGTAGAAGTCAAGAAATACCTGGAATAACAGGCAAATTTGGCCTTGGAGTACAGAATGAAGCAGGACAAAGGCTAACAGAGTTTTGCCAAGAGAACACACTGGTCACAGCAAACACCCTTTTCCAACAACACAAGAGAAGACTCTACACATGGACATCAACAGATGGTCAATACCAAAATCAGATTGATTAAATTCTTTGCAGCCAGAGATGGAGAAGTTCTATACAGTCAAGAAAAATAAGACTGGGGGCTGACTGTGGCTCAGATCATGAACGCCTTATTGGCAAATTCAGACTTAAATTGAAGAAAGTAGGGAAAACCACTAGACAATTCAGATATGACCTAAGTCAATTCCCTTACAATTATGCAATGGAAATGACAAATAGATTCAAGGGATTAGATCTGATAGACACAGTGCTTGAAGAACTATGGATAAAGGTTGATGACACTGTACAGGAGGCAGTAATCAAGATCATCCCCAAGGGAGAAAAAAATGGTTGTCTGAGGAGGCCTTAAAAATAGCTGTGAAAAGAAGAGAAGTGAAAGGCAAAGGAGAAAAGGAAAGATATACCCATTTGAATGCAGAGTTCCAAAGAATAGCAAGGACAGATAAGAAAGCCTTCCTCGGTGATCAATGCAAAGAAATAAGAGGAAAACAATAGAATGGGAAAGACTAGAGACGTCTTCAAGAGAATTAGAGATACCAAAGGAATATTTCACGCAAAGATGGGCACAATAAATGACAGAAATGGTATGGACCTAACAGAAGCAAAAGATATTAAGAAGAGGTGGCAAGAATACACAAAAGAACTGTACAAAAAAGATCTTCACTACCCAAATAATCAAGATGATGTGGTCACTCACCTAGAGCCAGACATCCTGGAATGTGAAGTCAAAAGGGGCTTAGGAGGCATCACTACGAACAAACCTAGTGGAGGTGATGGAATTCCAGTTGAGCTGTTTCAAACCTGAAAGATGATGCTATGAAAGTGCTGCACTCAATATGCTAGCAAATTTGGAAAACTCAGCAGTGGTCACAGGACTGGAAAAGTCAGTTTTCTTTCCAATCCCAAAGGAAGACAATGCCAAAGAATGCTCAAACTACAGCACAATTGCACCTATCTCACACGCTAGTAAAGTAATGCTCAAAATTCTCCAAGCCAGGCTTCAATAGTGCATGAACGGTGAATTTCCAGATGTTCAAGCTGGATTTACAAAAGGCAGAAGAACCAGTGCTCAAATTGCCAACATCCACTGGATCATTGAAAAAGCAAGAGAGTTCCAGATAAACATCTACTTCCGCTTTATTGACTATGCCAAAGCCTTTGACTCTTTGGATTACAATAAACTGGAAAATTCTTCAAGAGATGGGAATACCAGGCTACCTGACCTGACTTAAGAAACCTGTATGCAGGCCAGAAAGCAATAGTTAGGACAGGACATGGAACAACAGACAGGTTCCAAATCAGGAAAGGATTATGTCAAGGCTGTATATTGTCACCCTGCTTATTTAGCTTGTATGCAGAGTACATCATGTGAAATGCTGGACTGGGTGAAGCACAAGCTGGAATCATGATTGCTGGGATAAATATCAATAACCTCAAATATGCAGATGACACCACCCTTATGGCAGAAAGGGAAGAAATAAAGAGCCTCTTGATGATAGTGCAAGAGGCAAGTGAAAAAGTTGGCTTAAAACTCAACATTCAGAAAACTAAGATCTTGGCATCTGATCCCATCACTTCATGGCAAATAGATGGGGAAACAATGGAAACAGTGACAGACTTTATTTGGGGGGGCTCCAAAATCACAGCACATGTTGACTGAAACCATGAAATAAAAGGCGCTTGCTCCTTGAAGAAACGTTATGACCAACCTAGACAGTATATTAAAAAGCAGAGACATTACTTTGCCATAAAGGTCCATCTAGTCAAAGCTATGTTTTTGTTTTTTTGTTTTTTTTTCAGTAGTCATGTATGGATATGAGAGTTGGACTATAAAGAAAGCTGAGCACCGAAGTACTGATGTTTTTGAACTGTGGTGTTGAAGAAGACTCTCGACAGTCACTTGGACAGCAAGGAGTTACCTCCAGTCCATACTAAGGGAAATAAATCCTGAATATTCATTAGAAGAACTGATGCTGAAGCTGAAACTCCAATACTGATGCGAAGAGCTGACTCCTTTGAAAAGATCCTGATGCTGGGCAAGATTGAAAGTGGGAGGAGAAGGGGATGACAGAGGATGAGACGGTTGGATGGCATTACTTACTCAATGGGCAGGAGTTTGAGTAAACTTCGGGAGTTGGTGATGGACAGGGAGGCCTGGCATGCTGTAGTCCATGGGGTTGCAAAGAGTCAGACATGACTTAATGACTGAACTGAAGATTGAGAGCAACTGGAACGGTAGTTATGCTTCCCCAGGTGGCTCAGTGGTAAAGAATCCACCTGCCAATGCAGGAGATGGTAGAGAGCCAGTTTCCATCCCTGAGTTGGGAAGATCCCCTGGAGTACGAAATGGCAACCAACACCAGTTATCCTTGCCTATAAAATTCCATGAACAGAGGAGCTTGGCAGTCTACTATCCATAGAGTATCAAAGAGTTGGAGATGACTGAGGCAAGGGCAAAACAAAGAGAGGAAGTTAGGAGCCAAGGAGTCATGTGCCCGATGATTCACAATAGCATTGAAATATTTTATTTGCTCTACTGAGAATTTCAAATACTTCCTTATCCAAAAGTTTGATAAATTTACTCTTGATAGATGGGTTTAGGTATTTACATATCTCATAAATTTTCAAAAATAGTTAAGTATACTTCTATTGTGCAAACTTGTAGGCTCTACCTTTGGATAATTTTATAATCATATTGATTTTGAAAATGAAATGTTTAACTACAAAGTTAATTATGTTTTTGTGAATGGAGAAAGGTAATAATGAGTTATAATGTCAAGGAAAATTATGACTAGCTTACTGACGTTCAAAATAGCTCTTAGAATCCCTAATAGTTTATAAATTTAACCATAAGTATATATTAGGTAGATCTGCATCGTCTTTAATTCCCCTTTATAAAATTTCAGTATTTAAAGGTATGATTATTGTATTTTGTTCCTTTAAGAGGAATAGAGCCTTAGAATAAACAGGTATATATTCATATGTGTAAAACAGAAAATAGAGTTGTAAGTGGATATATTTATTAAGAATAAAATACAGTTATTTTAAACATTAAATTTAAAACAGAAGAAACGAAGGTAGTTAACCCCTTAGAAGTTATCTTGATTAGATCTTTCACTTAATGAATAAGAATCACACATTTAAGTAAAGGTTATAGGTTGATTCTCAGTTGCTTAGAAAATTGTTACTTGCACAAGGTTATGTATCTAATTGTATGAAACAATTAACTTGTATATAAAGAAAAAAAAATCATCAACAACAACAAAGCTATTCTACCAACACAAATCATACCATGAAGTTCGGTCAGCCATTCCAGGAAAGCAAGACAATGGCCCCAATGGGATGGGTACAACATATTTTCTCTCCTGAAAGAACAATTAAATACACATTTCCAGCTGTTGTCAGTTCAGCAAAAGCATCTTAATTTAGGAAGACATCTTTGAAATAGAGGTAGCTAAGGGAGAATAAACTGTAATGAAGCAGCAGGCGCAGAAGGCAAATTGAACTTCACTAAAAGGTACAGGGTCATAAGTGTCCATCTCTTAAAAACCTCAAGCCATGTGTAAGTTTTGGACTTCAAGTCAATCAAAGTTTTGTCGACTCTCAGCAGCCTTTTGGAATTCAGAAAGCATTGAGTCATTTCAGTGGTGCAGCTAGTAGCAAGCAAACCAAGTAAGCAAACCAGGAAATGCCAGTGTTTATTTGTAATAGTAGGTACACCAAGAGTTTAATTAGCAAGTGGGTATTTCACTAGTTTTCTAATTTCCCATCTGTGTTTACTTTTATCTGTCTATACACATCTACTCCCCACCCTTGCTTTATACCTGGAAGACTAACCAGTCTGAACTGTGTCACTCAAGTTCCTTTTCCGACTAGCTTCCATTTGGTTATGGCAAATGGATGACACGAGATCAAAGGCAGATGGAGAGTTCGGGTTTAGGAATTTTGCTATTCCCTGTGAGCTCTGAATCATAAAATATATATGAATAACAAGCGCACTTGAAACACCTTGCATACACTGCCTTTGCAAGTAACTCTCAGAGATCAGACCCAGAACTTGAGTAAACTTAATCAATTTCCCTTCTTCTATAATGTCAAGCACATTCTTTGCCTGTTCATGCCTTCAGTTTTCAGGATATGTCCATTCATGTTTGTTTGTTTGTTTGTTTTCTCCATGCTATAATTGACCAGTGTGTTCTCTTGGCAAAACTCTATTAGCCTTTGCCCTGCTTCATTTTGTACTCCAAGGCCAAACTTGCCTGTTACTCCAAATATCTCTTAATGTCCTACTTTTGCTTTCCAGTCCCCTATAATGTAAAAGACATCTTTTTGGTGTTAGTTCTAGAAGATCTTGTAGGTCTTTTTAAAATTTATTTATTTATTTTAATTGGAAACTAATTACAACATTGTGGTGGTTTTTGCCATACATTGACATGAATCAGTCATGAGTGTACATGTGTTCCCCATCCTGAACACCCCTCCCAGCTTCCTCCTCAACCTATCCGTCTGGGTTGTCCCAGTGCACCAGTTTTGAGTGTTGCTGCTTCATGCATCAAACTTGGACTGGTCATCTATTTCACATATGGTAATATATATGTTTCAATGCTATTCTCACAATTCATCCCACCCTCGCCTTCCCCCACAGAGTCCAAAAGTCTATTCTTTACATCTGTGTCTCTTTTTGCCATCTTGCATATTGGGTCATTGTCATCATATTTCTAAATTCTATATATATGCATTAATATACTGTAACTGTGTTTTTCTTTCTGACTTACTTCACTCTGTATAACAGGCTCCAGTTTCATCAACCTCATTAGAACTGACTCAAATGCAATCTTTTTTATAGCTGAGTAATATTCCAATGTGTATATATACTATGACTTTCTTATCCATTCATCTGCCAGTGGGCATCTAGGTTGCTTCCATGTCCTCGCTATTGTAAACAGTGCTGCAATGAACATTGGGGTACACATGTCTCTTTCAATTCTGGTCCTTGGTGTACATGCCCAGCAGTGGGATTGCTGGGTTGTATGGTAGTTCTATTTCCATTTTTTTAAGGAATCTCCACACTGTTCTCCATAGTGGCAGCTGGCTGCGACAGTTTGCATTCCCACCAATAGCATAAGAGGGTTCCCATTTCTCCACACCCTCTTCAGCATTTATTGTTTGTATACTTTTTGATGGCAGCCATTCTGACCCGCGTGAGATGGTACCTCATTGTGGTTTTGATTTGCATTTCTCTGATAATGAGTGATGTTGAGCAACTTTTCAAGTGTTTGTTAGCCATCTGTGTGTCTTCTTTGGAGACATGTCTGTTTAGTTCCTTGGCCCATTTTTTGACTGGGTCCTTTAACTTTCTGGTATTGAACTACATAGGCTGCTTGTATATTTTGGAGATTTTTTTGTCAGGTGTTTTGTTGTTGTTTTTTTTTTGTTTTGTTTTGTTTTTTTGATTGTTATCATTTTCTCCCATTCTAAAGGCTGTTTTTTCACCTTGCTTATAGTTTCCTTCGTTGTGCAAAAGCTTTTAAGCTTAATTAGGTCCCATTTGTTTATTTTTTCTTTTATTTCCATTACTCTGTGAGATGGATAATAGGGAGTCTTGCTGTGATTTATGTCAGAGAGTGTTCTGCCTATGTTTTCCTGTAGGTGTTTTATAGTTTCTGGTCTTACATTTAGATTTAATCCATTTTGAGTATGTTTTTGTGTATGGTGTTAGAAAGTGTTCTAGTTTCACTCTTTTAGGTGGTTGACCAGTTTGCCCAGCATCACTTGTTAGATTGTCTTTCTTCCATTGTGTATTTTTGCCTCCTTTGCCAAAGATAAGGTGTCCATAGGTGCATGGATTTATTTCTGGGCTTTCTATTTTGTTCTATTGTTCTATACTTCTGTCTTTGTGCCAGTACCATACTGTATTGATGAGTGTAGCTTTCTAGGATACAAAGTCAGGCAAGTTGATTCCTTCACTTCTATTCTTCTTTCTCAAGACTGTTTTGGCTATTTGAGGTTTTTTGTGTTTCCACACAAATTGTGAAATTATGTGTTCTAGATCTGTGAAAAAATACCATTTTAGCTTGGCAAGGATTGCATTGAATCTGTAGATTGCTTTGGGTAGTATATTCATTTCCCAATATTGATTATTCCTATCCATGAACATGGTATATTTCTCCATCTATTTGTGTCATCTTTGATTTCTTTTGTCAGTGTTTTATAGTTTTCTATATATAGGGGTTTGTTTCTTTTGGTAATTTATTCCTAAGTATTATTTTCTCCTAGTTTCAATGGCGAATGGGGTTGTTTCCTTATTTTATATTTCTATTTTCTCATTGTTAGTGTATAGGAATGCAAGGAACTTCTGTGCATTAATTTTATATCCTGGAACTTTGCTATATTCATTGATTAGCTATAGTAATTTTTCTGTTGGTGTCTTTAGGGTTTTCTATGTTGAGGATCATGTCATCTGCAAACAGTGAGAGTTTTACTTCTTCTTTTCCAAGCTGAATTCCTTTTATTTTTCTTCTCTGATTGCTGTGGCTAGGACTTCCAAAACTATGTTGAATAGTAGTCGTGAGAATGTGCACCCTGTCTTGTTCCTTACTTTAGAGGAAATGCTTCCAATTTTTCACTATTGAGGATAATGTTTGATGTGGATTTCTCATAGATTGCTTCTATTATGTTGAGATATGTGCCTTTCATGCCTGCTTTCTGGAGAGTTTTTATCATAAATATGTGTTGAATTTTGTCAAAGGCTTTCTCTACCTCTATTGTGATAATCATGTGGTTTTTATGTAGGTGCTCTTAGAACCATTCAACTTCAGCTTCTTTGGCATTAGTGGTTGGGGCATAGACTTGGATTACTGTGATAGTGAATACTTTGCCTTGGAAATGAACAGATCATTCTGTCGTTTTTGAGGTTGCACCCAAGTACTGCATTTTGGACTCTTTATTGACTATGAGGGTTACTCCCCTTCTTCTAAGGGATTCTTGCCCACAGGAGTAGATATAATGATCACTTGAATTAAATTTGCCCTTCCGGTCCATTTTAGTTCACCTGTTCCTAAAGTGGTGATGTTCACTCTTGCCAACTCCTGTTTGACCACTTCTAATTTACCTTAATTCATGGACCTAAAATTCCGGGATCCTATGCAATATTATTCTTTACAGAACCGGACTTTACTTCCATCACCAGTTGCATCCACAACCAGGTGTTTTCACCTTGGCTCCATCTCTTCATTCTTTCTGGAGTTATTTCTCCACTCTTTTCCAGTAGCACATCGGGCACCTACTGACTGGGGAGTTCATCTTTCAGGGTCATATCTTTATGCCTTTTCATACACTCCATGAGGTTCTCAAGGCAAAAATACTGAAGTAGTTTGCCCTTCCCTCTCCAGTGGACCACTTTTTGTCAGAACTCTCCACCATGACCCGTCCATCTTGGCTGGCCCTACATGGCATGGCTCATAGTTTCATTGAGTTAGACAAGACTGTGATCCATGTGATCAGTTTGATTAGGTTTCTCTGGTTGTGGTTTTCATTCTGACTTTTCTCTGATGGATAATGATAAGAGGCTTATGGAAGCTTCCTGATGGGAAAGACTGACTGGTGATACTTAGTAAATCTTTAATCCAATTTTCTGTCAATGGGCGACCTCCTACAAATGACTTACACCCACAAAGTTGTATTCAGTGCTCCTAAACCCACAGTAGGCCACTGTCGACCCACACCTTGGCCAGAGTCTCCTGGACACACACCGGCAAGTCTGTCTCTGTCTCTTGTGGGGACAATGCTCTTTTCTCCTGGGTTCTGGTGTGCAGAAGGTTTTGATTGTGCCCTCCAAGAGTCTGTTTCCCCAGTCCTGTGGAAGTTCTGTAATCAAATCTCACTGGCCTCCAACGTCTAACTCCCTGGGGTTTCTCAGTCCCTTTGCCGGGTCCCCATGTTGGGAAATCTGTTGTTGGCCCTAGAACTTTCTTAACAGTAAGAGAATTTCTTTGGCCTAATTGTTCTGCAGTTTGTGGGTCATTTGCTCAGCAGCTCTATGGTGGGGCTAATGGTGACTTCCACCAAGAGGGCATATGCCACATGCCTTAAGTCACAGGTCTGCTGCAGGTAGAGCCCCTGTCCCCATGGCAGGCAACAGCTTACATGTGCCTCTGCAAGAGACACTCAGACACTCAAAGGCAGTTCTGGGTCAGTCCCTGTGGTCTTTGGGTCCTGTTCGCACACAAGGGTTTGTTTGAGCCGTCCAAGTGTCATTGGTGGGTATAGGGTTTGATTCTAAACATGATTTCGTCCCTCCTACCATCTTGGTGGGACTTTTCCATGGTGGTTCAGCACTGAGTTATAAATTTTGGAGTTCTCACAGGAGAAGATGAGAACACATCCTTCTAATCTACTATATATCTTATATGCTTATTTAACTTATTGAAGAGTATATCATGTGAAATGCTGGGCTAGATGAAGAACAAACCTGAATGAAGATTGCCACAAGGAATATCAATAACCTCAGATTTGCAGATGACAGCACCCTTATGACAAAAAGCTAAGAGGAACTAAAGAGCCCCTTGATGAAAGTGAAAGAGAGTGAAAAAGCAGGCTTAATACTCAACATTCCAAAAACGAAGATCATAGCATCCAACCCATCACTTCATGGCGAATAGATGAGAAACAATGGAAATGGTGAGAGACTTTATTTTTTAAGGCTCCAAAATCCCTGCAGATGGTGACTGCAGCCATGAAACTAAAAGACACTTACTCCTTGGAAGAAAAGCTATGACCAACCCATAGAGCATATTACAAAAGCAGAGACATTACTTTGCCAACAAAAGTCTGTCTAGTCAAAGATATTGTTTTTCCGGTAATCATCTATGGATATGAAATTTGGACTATAAAGAAGCTGAGCACTGAAGAATTGATGCTTTTGAACTGTGGCATTGGAGAAGACTCTTGAGAGCCCCTTGGACTGCAAGGAGATCCAACTAGTCTATCCTAAAGGAAATGAGTCCTGAATATTCATTGGAAGGACTGATGCTGAAGCTGAAGGTCCAGTACTTTGGCCACCTGATGGGAAGAACTGACTCATTGGAAAAGACCATGATGCTGGTAAAGATTGAAAGCAGGAGGAGAAGGAGACGACAGAGGATGAGGTGGTTGAATGGCATGACTGACTCGATGGACATGAGTTTGAATAAACTCCAGGAGTTGGTGATGGACAGCGAAGCCTGACGTGCTGTAGTCCATGGGGTCGCAAAAAATCGGACACGACTGAGCAACTGAACTGAACTGACCTGACCATATTCCTTACGCTGTATATGACACGTGCATGCATGGTAAGTTATGTGTGACTCTTTGTAACCCTATGGACTGTATCCTGCCAAGTTCCACTGTCCCTGGGATTCTCCAGGCAAGAATACTGAAGTCGGTTGCCATGCCCTCCTTTAGGGGATCTTCCTTACCCAGGGACTGAACCCTCATCTCCTGTGGCTCCTGCACTACTTGCATATTCTTTACCACTGAGCACTGGGGAAGCCCCTGTCTATGACACCCCTGTGGCTTCTTTACTTATATTTTGAGGTGTTTTGTACCTCTTAATTTCCTTCACCTATTTTGCTCAACCCTCTCCCTTCTGGCAACCATCTGTTCCTTCTCTGAATCTATGAATCTGTTTTACTTCTATATATAAGTGAGATCATAATTTATTTGTCTTCTCAGTTTGGCTTATTTCATGTAGCATAGTAACCTCTAGATCCATCCATGTTGTTTCAAATGGCAGGATATTGTGTTTTTAATGACTGATAATGCTTCATTGCATATATAACAAATCTTCATTCATTCATTCATTTATAGATGGATACTTGGATTACTGCCACACATTGGGCATTTTAACTAATGCTGAAATGAACATTGCTTATGCATATGGGGTGCATATATATTTGAAAACTGTTGTTTTTATTTTCTTCCCATAAAAACCCAGAAGAAAAATTGCTGGATCATAAGCGAGGATCATACCTTGAGTAACAGGTAAGTTTGGCCTTGGAGTACAAAATGAAGCAGGGCAAAGGCTAACAGAGTTTTCCCAAGAGAATACACTGGTCATAGTAAACACCCTCTTCCAACAAGACAATAGAAAACTCTACACATGGACATCACCAGACGGTCAGTACTGAAATCAGACTGATTATATTCTTTGCAGTGAAAGATAGAGAAGCTCTGTACAGTTAGCAAAAACAAGACCAGGAGCAGACTGTGGCTCAGATCATGAACTCCTTATTGCCAAATTCAGACTTAAATTGAAGAAAATAGGGAAAACCACTAGAGGTATGACCTAAATCAAATTCCTTATGATTATACCGTGGAAGTGACAAATAGATTCAAGGGATTAGATCTGATAGACAGAGTGCCTGAAGAACTATGGATGGAGGTTCATGACATTGTACAGGAGGCAGGGATCAAGACCATCCCCAAGAAAAAGAAATGCAAAAAGGCAAGATGGTTGTTGGAGGAGGCCTTACAAATAGCTGAGAAAAGAAGAGAAGTGAAAGGCAAAGGGAAAAAGGAAATATATACCCATTTGAATGCAGAATTCCGTGGAAGATCAAGGACAGATAAGAAAGCCTGCTTCAGTGATCAATGTAGAGAAATAGAGGAAGACAATAGAATGGGAAAAACTAGAGATTTCTTCAAGAATATTAGAGATACCAAAGGAACATTCCAAGCAAAGATGGGCATAATAAAGGACAGAAATGGTATGAACCTTACAGAAGCAGAAGATATTAAGAAGAGGTGGCAAGAACACACAGAAGAACTGTACAAAAAAGATCTTCACGACCCAGAAAACCACAATGGTGTGATCACTCACCTAGAGCCAGGCATCTGGGAATGTGAAGTCAAGTAGGCCTTAGGAAGTATCACTACAAACAAAGCTAGGCAGCGGTCCATAGAATTGGACACAACTGAAGTGACTTAGCACCCACATGTGTGTGTGTGTGTGTGTGTGTGTGTGTGTGTGTGTGTGTAAAATATCTCAGTTTTGAACAACTTCTAACAACCCTAAAACCCCATCATATTTTGTTCCTCCTCTTTAATGTTTTTGACATTTTAGTTACTGTATTCCGTTTTGCTTGTTCTTCTTTATATTCTGTGTTGAAATCCCCACTGTATTCATCCATTATTCTCTAAATTAAGTCAAGCAACATGGTACTAAAGAACCAGTAGGTAAACAAAAAATCAAATAAGAAATAAAAATATACTTTGAGACAAATGAAAATAGAAAATAGAAAAGCAGTGATCATAAATCTATGAGATGCACCAAAATGCAGTTCTCAGAGGAAAGTTCATACTGATACAACTCTAATCAGGAAGCAAGAAGAGTATAATGAACAATTTAACCTTTTGTTTAGAACAACTAGGAAATAGAGAAATAAGAAACTCAATAGAAGTAACTAACTTTATTGGGTAGATTGTTTATCTTCACTTTTGTTATTTGTGGGTGTGTGTGTGTGTTGTCTTAATCCTTTGTTTGGAACACACTTATTTGTCTTATAATTTTGCTTCATTGTGTATTGATTTCTTCATGTTAGGTAGGTTGTTTATGTTTCCTAAACTTGGTGAAGTGGTCTTATGTAGATGTTGTATGGGATCCAGAATCACACCCCCCCTCTCATACCAGATCTATATACTCGAAATAGGGATATTTTTCCTTCATTATTGGCTTTTGTGTCTTGGGGGACAGGACTACTCCTGACCTATAGGTATGTGGAGCCAAGTCCCTTTATAGAGACTGTGTGACTCAGGGGATGAGGAGCTGGTGCTGGCCCATTGGTGGGCAGATAAGTTCCCAGTTCTAATGAGCTAGATGGGGGGATTCCAAGATGGGACTTACCAGCACCTGTATCATTGTAGTAGAATTAGCTCTAAAAAATTGCTGCTACAAAGGTCTCTATTCCCAGGGGAAAGCCCACTTGCCTCCCTCCTCTCTGTGAGGCTCTTCAAGATCAGCAAGTAATATGATCTAGGTTTCCTTCAAATTACTGCCTCTCCACTGGGGCTCACAGCATGTGTCACTTTGTGTTTTTCCTTTAGAGTAAAGTCCTATAGTTCTCCAACTCTCCCAGATGTAAGCTCCACTGGTTTTCCAAGTCAGCTGTTCTGAAGACTTGTATTTATGGTGCAGCACCCAAGACTGGAAAGGCCAGTGTGGGATTCAGACTCCTTTATTCTTGGGGAAGACCTCTTACATTGTTATATTTCTCTCATTTTTAGCTAACCAACCTGGGGTATGGATCCTAACTGTAACATGTTTTTACCCCTCCTACCAACACCATTTGGAGAAGGCAATGGCAACCCACTCCAGTACTCTTGCCTGGAAAATCCCATGGACAGAGGAGCATGGTGGGCTGTCATCTACGGGGTTGCACAGAGTCGGACACTACTGAAGTGACTTAGCAGCAACAGCAACCAACCCCATTATGGTTCCTTCTTTATATCTCTGCTTGTGAAAAACCTTTTCTGCTAGCCTTAATGTCATCCTCATAGATAGTTTGCTCAGGAAGTTAGTTACAATTTTGATGTGCCTACGGGAGGGGGTGAGTTCAGGTTCTTCCTACTCTTGGTCTCACCCCGTAACTACATTAATTTTTGCAAAGTAGACAAATCCATGTAATCATTCCCAAGAACAAGAAATGGAATATCCTTCAGCATCACAGAGGACTCCTTTGGTCCCCATCATGTCACTACACCTATGAGTAGAAAATATCTAACACCAGATTGACTTTATTTTTTTCAGTTCAGTTCAGTTCAGTCACTCAGTCGTGTCCAACTCTTTGTGCCCCCATGGGCTGCAGCATGCCAAGCTTCCCTGTCCATCACCAACTCCCGGAGCCTACTCAAACTCACGTCCATTGAGTCAGTGATGCCATCCAACCATCTCATCCTCTGTCATCCCGTTCTCCTCCCGCCTTCAATCTTCCCCAGCATGAGGGCCTTTTTCCAATGAGTCAGTCAGTTCTCCGCATCAGATGGCCAAAGTATTAGAGTTTCAGCTTCAGCATCAATCCTTCCAAAGAACACCCAGGATTGATTTCCTTTAGGATGGACTGGTTGGATCTCCTTGCTGTCCAAGGGACTCTCAAGAGTCTTCTCCAACACCACAGTTCGAAAGCATCAATTCTTTGGTGCTCAGTTTTCTTTATAGTCCAACTCTCACATCCATACATGACTACTGGAAAAAACCATAGATTTAATTAGACAGGTCTTTGTTGGCAAAGTTGTATCATGAAATATATATTGTATCTGGCTTCTTGCACTCAATTTTCATTCCCCTCCCCTCATCCTGTTTCATGAATTCTTCCATTGTAAAAAGAAAACACATAATTAAAAATTTATAGTTTTGTTTGTTTGTTTTTAATACTCTCTCTCTTGGACAGTCACAAGCCTCTAGTACTCTTGTTTGTTAGATTTTTGTTAAAGTCTTTTCCAAAACTTGTAGCCAGTCACTTTCAGGTGCAGATACCCATTCTTCTTTCACTCTAAATACTACCTCAAATCAACTTAAGATAAGCTGTGAATCTTATCTGAGCCATTAATCATTATGTCATTTCCAGAGTATGTTCAATGCAGAGTTCAAAATTTTCCTCCTTGGCACAAGTTTTGTACTTCTCCTCACTCAACTCCATTTAAAACATGTGACATTTTAACATTTCTCTGCATCAAGTAGAAGTTAAAGTTTCCTCTCTATTATTTTTCACAGGTTTTCAATCCAGAGTCCCAGGGTGGTGCTCTGCCTGGGTCCTTATACCATCTCTGTCATATTGAACATTTTTACTCATATTTCAGAAATGTTACAAATTCCTACAAAAATCTGTTATTTATAGTATGTTAATCATTCTCCATTAGATCGTTATTGTAAAACACTTGCTGCATTGATCAGTATAAAAAAATAAATAAAAAAATTAAAAAACTAATATTAGAATATAGCTCTGATTTTTTGTTGAATTGTCCATGCTTCAATTTTATACCTGGAGGCTCTGGTGCTAGTACAGCACTAGTCATCACTTCATCCCTCTCCACTATTACTGCTCATGTGAAATTCTGGCCCATTTTTCACACCACAGTTGTGTTCTCCCAGTAAAAGTGTAATTCATATTGATACAGGAAAGAATAAGACTGCCATTAAATTTTTCCACACTAAAGTTTCCATTCTTCATGAAATCCTTTAAGGAAACAGTAGGATATGGTTCCTTAAAAGAGAATGAGGTTTGCCATTAGGTAAAGAGTATTACGGTGTTCTAAATTATTAATCATAAAGTCAGTTATGAGGCCATTTGAAGCACACTTCAAACTAGTACTGAGATTTTCTATTATTTTTCCAATACACCTCTTCTTTTCTCATATCTACATATAACCATTTGGTTAACCAAAACTTGGTCTTTTCATCAGTTCCTATGTATTCCATTTACTTTCCAAGTCCATAAAATGGACTATCAACATCCTAATTTGAATACTGCATAAGACCCATTATAATCTTCAGAAAGAATCATATATAACAAAAAATGTATCCTTTGCTAACTTCAGTTGCCTCTCCTGTCATAAAACTCCTGATTTATTATGCTAACAAAGTTTCTATTTCTTTGCTGAGGAGACGTGAAATAGACAAAATATGATCCTACCATATCTATAGGCAAGAAATAAGATGAAATGTTTTTAAAAATATGACATTTAATAATCACAATGCTTTTAAGACCAAATTTTCAGAATGAAAATTTTAAGATTATTTTTCTTTAATGTTTTTCATTTGCCAGCTTATAGTGCTAGCTATGAAATAACAGTAAAATTAGATGAGTCACTTGAGTTCATAAGAGGAAGATGAGTATTGTTGTGTAAATTATTAGAAGTTATCAACAGCCCAAAGGAGTTATAAACAATAACTTCTTATTTAATAATATTGTCAAACATATTTACTCTGCTTTTCAGACCAAAGTAAGCATCAGAATTAAGAATAGCACCATTCTGGATAAATTAAAATATTATAAATAATATTATGCAATCTATGTTTTATATAATTCATGAAGGAACTGTGGTCAAATTGCGAAGAGTCATGAAGAGCAGTTTAAAGTCAAGTTGTGGGAGGAATAAGAAGGACCAACACATAGAGTGGATGGTAAGAAGGTAAAGAGAAAGTAGCAATAAAAATAACAGTCAAGTGCATGGTGGTATTTGAAAAGGTGTTTGTGTTTATTTCAATACTTACTCTCTAGATATATGTAAAATATGTGAACAATAATTTCCTAACAACAACATGAAAAAAATGTAGAGTTAGAGGACTTCTGTTTAGAATAGACACACTTATTAAGAAGTATTTTTAAGATAAAATGACCCCCATGTATCATAAAAACACTATCATTTGATTTGAAAACCCATTCCATGTATTTACATGGAAATACCAGGATGTATGCCCATCTCCTCTCAAGTATCATTCATTTATTATTTTTAAAACTTATACAGCAGTAACAGGAAAACTTCCATGCTTTGTTAGCCCAGTGAAAAATCCATAGTGAGCTCAGTGGTCTTACAATTCAAAGTTCAATGTATGTATATATATTTTGTGGCTATGCAATACTTCCAAATGCTACACTCCATGCCCCCACATTTCAATCATGTTATTGTTAAGGTAAATGTTATTTTAAAACACTATTAAGAAAAAAAAAAACACTATTAAGGAAGCATCACTACTAACCTTACAAAATTAAAAAGTCTTATAAAAGAAGTACCATAAATGAAAGTTTGTAAACAAATTAGAAACAGAAAAAAATGGACAAATTCCTGGCAGGATTCAAGCTACACCACAACTAACAGAAGTAGAAACAAAATATCTGACTAGACTTATAACAAGTAAAGAAATTCCATTAGTGTTTTTTTAAATTTCAAATGGAGGAAAAGGTTCAAAGTCAGATGGCGTCACTGGCCAGTTATATCCAAAATTTAAAGAATGACTGATGTCATTTTTTTAAATACAGTGCCCCAAGGACATATAAGAAGGAACACTTTTTACTCATTCTATGAGGGCAGTGTTATGATAATATGGAAGCCAGAACAAGCATCACAAGAAAACTGCAGGCTGATATCTCTTCTGAATATAGATACAAAAATTGTCAACAAAACACTGTTAAACTGAATATAGCAATGTATTAAAAGGATTACACACCATAGTCAGTTAGGGTTTATCTCAGAAATGTAAGCTTGGTTTAACATCCAAAAATGAATTAATGTCATAAGCCATGTTAAGAGAAAACAGGCCAAAAACCACATGATCATCTAGATACACACATTAAAAGAACTTGACAAAATCTAATATTCTTTCATGATAAAAACACTCAAACCAGAAATAGAAAGGAATTTCTTCAATGTGATAAAAGACATCTATTAAAAGCTCATGAATAGGGATTTCCCTGATGGTACAGTGGCTAAGACTCTGCACTCCCAGTTCAGGTGGCCTGAGATTGATCCCTGGTCAGGGAACTAGATCCTGCATGTCACAACTAAAGATCACACATGCTGAAACAAAGATTGAAGAATCCCACATACTGCAACCAAAAAAAAATCCATCATGCCACAACAAGGATCAAAGATTCCACATGCCAAAACTAAGATGCAGCACAGCCGAATAAATTAAAAGCCCATGGCTAATATTATACTCATTGTGTATAAATTAGTAACTTTCTTCTAAGATCAGGAAAAAAGATATGGTTTCTTTTTCTTTTCCCTATTGTACTGGAAGTTCTAACCATAGTAAGTAGGCAGGTCAATCATCATAGCAATATCTCTGAAAAAGATGGAGTTGTACTAGAATGAAGAATGTTTAGAATGAAGGGAATTGCATTTCTCAAAAGAGGACAGGGAAGGAAGAGAAAATGAGTTAGAGGCAACTCAGAAGTATCTACTATAATTTGTATATGTACATGGGGGAAGGAAGTAACATATCTGAAATATTACTTTGTAAGAGAGGAAAAACATTAATGTTAGCTCAAGTGCATATATTCCATAGAAAGTTCGTGAATATTGTATGATTAAAAAGTAGTAAATAAATGATAGGAAAGGAGAGAATGAAGAAATAATATTAGCAAAAATTATATTCTGATGGTTCATCTATGAGGGCCTAACCTAAGGCAAAGTCAATAATATAAAAAAAAAAGCTAAAATAAAGACTTATTTTGAAAGAAGAATCAATAAAAAATTGATGGATAATTGATTCAAATTTGTGAAAATGATTTCAAATCTTACATCAAATATATTTGTAGTAGTGACCCAAAAGGGGCTTCCCAGATGGCAGTACTGGCAAAGAGCCCGCCTGCCAATCTGAACACTTAAGAGACTCGAGTTTGATCCCTGAGTCTAGAAGATCCCCTGGAGGAGAGCATGGCAACCCACTTCAGCATTCTGGTCTAGAGAATCCCATGGATGGAAAAGCCTGATGGACCATGGTCCATAGGGTTGCAAAGAATCGGAAAACACTGAAGTGACTTAGCATGCATGCATGCACTGGCCCAAAATCTCTAATAGAAATAGGAAATTTATTTGTGTATATGTATGTTTGGGAGGTCCATCTGATGAAAATGAGGGAAGCAAGTGAAAAATATTTTTTAATGAATTTTTTAAGAATTTATACTATATCAATAAAAAGATTTTCCTTTATTTACTTTTGTACTCGTTTATACTTTTCCAAAAATATGTAAATGAAAATATCAATAGATGAATGAATATATAAATATATGGAAACATTTCTATTTAACTGACTGACATATTATACATCAAGTGAATGTAACATATAATTTGGAAAATGTTGGCCTAGTGCAACAAAATATACTTGAAA
This sequence comes from Cervus canadensis, assembly GCF_019320065.1. Lineage (NCBI taxonomy): Eukaryota > Metazoa > Chordata > Mammalia > Artiodactyla > Cervidae > Cervus > Cervus canadensis. The sequence goes on from NC_057405.1 coordinate 20,038,574, forward strand.
TAGAAAGTATTCATTCTGCCACTGAGCAAGCTGCTACCTGAAAGCAAATTAAACACTTTTTGATATTGCCTCAAACAATAATTTAAGGCCATGGGAGCAAAGTAATGCTTCTGATGCTAAATGTATTCTCACATTCTATAAGAATTGATTTAGCTTTCAAAAGAAGCTGACACCTTGGAAGTGGTTTACTTCCTGTAAAAATCTGTTCTGAATGTGTCTCCATACTTTCTATTCAAGATCTGTAACTTATTTGATATTCTTATCAGCACTGTTTAGAAACCTCACCTAGTGGTAAAGAGTTACCAGTGGAATTCATCAATTCATAATCCTGGTCTAATTATGAGAAAACATCAATCGGAAGTTGAGGTACATTCTGCAAAGTACTTGATCAGTACCCTTCAAAAGCACAAAGGTCTTGATAAACAAGGAAAAACAGAAAAATCACAGACTAGAAAAATTAAGGTGAATGATGACTAAATGCAATATGCCTTTCTGGATGGGATTCTGGAACATAAAAAGAATATTAGTGAGAAATTTTGTAAATCTGAGTAACTATAGCTTAGTTAATAGTATTGTGCCAATTTTGTTTTCTTAGTTTTGAAAAAAATATAAACTGGTCTTACAGGATAATAGCTTTAGGGGAATCCGGGTGAAGAATATGGAAGAACTCTCTTCATCCTCTTTGCATCCTTCTGTAAATCTAAAATTATTAAATAATAAAAAGCTCTTTATACCAAAATAACTTTAAAATTATTTTTAAATCTTATTTATATCAGAAGTTGAATGAATAAATGATTATACCATTGTGTATCCCCTTTATGGATCACAGCCCTGCTGTGTTGAAGGGACTTTTGTAACTCAGTGAAGCTATGAGCCATGTCATGCAGGGTCACCCAAGATGGACGGATCATAGTGAAGAGTTCTGATAAAACGTGGTCCACTGGGGCAGGAAATGGCAACCCACCCCAACATTCTTGCCATGAGAGCCCATGAACAGTATAACAGCAAAATGATGTGACACCAAAAGATGAGCCCCCTAGAGTCAGAAGATGTCCAATATGCTATGGGAGAAGACCAGAAGGCAATTACTAATAGCTTCGGAAAGAATGAAGTGACTAGGCCAAAGCAGAAATGATGCGCGAGTATGGATGTGTCTGGTGGTGAAAGTAAAGCCTGGTATTATAAAAAAAAAAAACAATATTGCATAGGAACCTGGAATATTAGGCCAATGCATGCATGCCAAGACGCTTTGGTTGTGTCCAGCTCTTTGGGACTGCAGCCCACCAAACTTCTCTGTCCATGGGATTCTCTAAACAAGAATACTTGAGTGAATAAAACCATCCCAAAGATAAAGTAATGCATGAAAGAAAAGTGGTTATCTGATGAGGCTTTACAAATATCTGAGAAAAGAAAAGAATTGAAAGGCAAGGGAGAATGGGAAAGATTTACCCAACTGAATACAGAGTTCCAGAGAATAGCAAGGAGAGTTTAGAAGCCTTCTTAAATGAATAATGAAGAGAATTAAAGGAAAACAAAAATAAGAAAGACTAAAAATCTCTTCAAGAAAAGTGGAGATATCAATGGAACATTTTATGCAAGGATGGGCATGATAGAGGACAGAAATGGTAAGGACCTAACAAAAGCAGAAGAGATTAAGAAGAGGTAGCAGGAATACAGAAAAGAACCATACAAAAAAGTCTTAGTGACCCAAATAATCATGGTGGTGTGGTCACTCATGTAGAGTCTGACATCCTGGAATGTGAAGTCAAGTGGAACTTAGGAAACATTGCTACAAAAAAAAAAAAAAAAGAAGAAGAAGAAGAAGAAGAAAGAAAGAAAGAAAATAAAAACTAGTGGAGGTGACAGAATTCCAGCTGAGCTATTTCAAATCTTAAAAGATGGTGTTGTCAAAGTGCTACTCTCAATAGGTCAGCAAATTTGGAAAACTTAGCAGTGGCTACAAGACTAAAAAAGGTCAATTATCATTCCTATCCTAAAGAAAGGCAATACCAAAAATGTTCAAAGTACCAAACAATTATGCAGATTTCACATGCTAGCAACTTTATGGTCAAAATCCTTTAAGCTAGGCCTCAGCAGTACGTGAACTGAGAACTTCTAGATGTACAAACTGGGTTCAGGGAAGGCAGAGAAGCCAGAGATCAAATTGCCAACATTCGTTGGATCACAAAGAAAACAAGGGAATTCCAGGAAAACCTCTACTTCTGCTTCATTAACTATGCTAAAGCCTTTGACTGTGTGGATCACAACAAGCTGTGAAAAATTAGTAAGGAGATGGGAGTACCAGATCACCTTAGCAGTCTCCTAAGGAATCATATGCAGGTCAAAAAGTAACATTTGCAACAGGATATGGAAAAATAGACTGGTTTCAGACTGGAAAAGTAGTACTACAAGGCTTCACCCTGATTTTTAACTCATATGCAGAAACTTGTATATGAAATTTCACGTTGGATGAATCATAAGCTGGAATCAAGATTTCTGGAAGAAATATCAACAACCTCAGATATGCAGATGATACCACTCTAATGACAGTAAGTAAAGAGAAACTAAAGAACCTCTTGGTGAAGGTGAAAGAGGAGAGTGAAAAAGCTGGCTTAAACCTCAACACTGAAAAAGTTAAGAGCACAGCATCTAGTGTCACCACTTCATGGCAAATAGAAATGGGAAAACATGGAAGCAGTGATGGGTTTTGTCTTCTTGGGCTCCAAAAACACTGTGAATAGTGATCGCAGCTGTGAAATTAAACAGTGTCTGTTCCTTGGAAAGAAAGCTATGACAAACCTAGATGGTGTATTAATAAGCAGAGACATCAATTTGCCAACAAAAGTCCATATAGTCAAAGCTATGGTTTTTCCAGTAGTCATGTACAGACATGAGGGTTGGGCCATAAACAAGGCTGAGCATTGAAGAATTGACGGTTTAGAACTGTGGTGCTGAGGAAGACTCTCGAGAGTCCCTTGGAACACAAGGATATCAACACAGTCAATCCTAAAAGAAATCAACCCTGACTATTTATTGTAAGGACTGATGCTGAAGCTCCAATAATTTGGCCACCTGATGTGAAGAGCTGACTCATTGGAAAATACCCTGATGCTGGACAAGACTGAAGGTAACAGGAGAAGGGGGCAGCAGAGAATGAGTGATTAGTTAGCATCACTGACTCAATGGATATGAATTTGAGCAAAATCCCGGAGACAGTGAAGGACAGGGGAGCTTGGCATGCTGCAGTCCATTAGGTTGGACACGACTTAGCAACTGAAGAGCAATATTCATCTAAAATTATGATTAGTTTGATTCCTTTTTACCCTATTGTGAGCTACTGAATATAGTAGGGTGAATCCATCATCTTACGTAAGGTTGTTAATGAATAAAGCTTAAATGCAGCAAGAATTCAGACAGACCTGTTGAAGGTACAACCTACCCACTCACAGTCATTAGTTTACACTGTACTCCTATAAAATGTTTTCTAAAAATGATTTTGTGGAAATTAAAAGGAAGAAAGGCCCAGAATGAGGTTTGATGGGTGTTGCATAAATAATCATGAATTGGATAAAATTTGGGTGCAATTTTTATTTACTCTTTAATGCAGAAACGAAATATATCAGACTATTGATTACCATTCCTCGTCTACTTTCCTGGTAGAGACTAGTTTAAGATGTCTTTTTCCCATGTTATTTATGAAAGCATGATTCCTATTCAGTTCTGAGTAAATTTTGCTTGATTCAAGCTAGTTATAATGATTCTATTGCCTACAAAATTATGTAACATCTACTGGAAGAATCTGAAAGTTTTGGATACGCAGTGTTGAATCAAAACATAGTACATGAATACTAATGAGGGACCTCTGAAATCAGAGGAGAGATCTGTTGAACCTATGGGAAAACTACTCTCTTCCCAGTAAAGATATCAAAGGATAGTTCCTTTTCCTGTTTATGGCCAGATGACCTGCTTGGAAACTGTTGCAACCATCCTGTCATCTGTTTTGAGGCAGAAGAATGAGAAAGTAGCACCACCTTTTGAACTAAAAGCCAATTCTCAATTATGGCTTACTGTTGCTTGCAGTCAAATGCTTCTTATCTGAAGTACTTAATTCATTAAGGGAAAACTCAACTGTCAGAGTAGTTTGGCTTGTACTGCTTATTTGTAGTAAAGTGGATACATTTTTTATAATGCATAAACTTCACAAATAATCCAAAATCATGGCATTATTTAGCCTTGTATGCTGAACACATTGAAATTAGAACAAACAATAACCAAAATACATTTTTATGAAATTACCTATAAATGATTACCTCAAAGAATGACTGATCTAAAATATGTGTCTTCCAAAGACTTTCTACCTTTGCTTAGAACTGCTCTGAGGATTAAATAATGGACAAAATCCCCAGCACACAGCTTAGCATGTTATTTGTGCAATACATTTCATTCAGCTTATTTCTACCCATCCTGTGAATATTAATGGTATATTCAATCTCATTCTTTTTACTTTCTAAGAAGGAACATTCAAGAAAGATATATTTTAAGCTATTAATGGAAAAAGTTTAATTACATGGTTTTTTATGATATTGTTCTTATCAATGAAAGGAAATGTATTATGAGTTTTATATATTATAGCAATAACTCAAGGGTACAAATATTAATGAAATTTACAAATAAACATTACTGTACACTGAAGGGATAATTTAGAAGATAGCAAGATTTTCTTTGTTGAGAAAAGGGACTTATTTGCATAACCATTGTTATTATTTACAGAATTTGCCTACTGAATTCTTTGTTCAATGATATGAAAATAAGTTCTATACTCTGAATCTGATAAACTGATAAAACCAATTATAATTTATTGATGGTAGGAAAACTTACATTGTGTGAAGAACATAAGAAAAACAAATATTTTTCTAACTTAATCAACTTGACCTCCACTTGTACAGACTCCATTACATAAGGATAAACCATTAGTGTTCTAAACCTCATTTTATTTTTTTAAATTGCATATTTTTAAGTGTTTTCTGTATTAGAAAACATTACAGGGGTGATAAATCTAATTCTTCAGGAAAGAACTCGTAGACAGCAAAATATCTCACATAAACATAAATGTAACTTATATTGAGTCACACATTTTTTGTATTTTTAAAGAAAATTATTGTTTAAATTATTCTTCTACTTATTGCTTAATTGAAGGAAAATTGTTTTACAATATATGTTAGTTTCTGCCATGTAACAATGTTAGCCAGTCACAATTTTATATATATATATATATATGCCCTCCCTCTTTAGCACCCTTCCCCTCCCTTCATCTCACCCCTCCAGGTCATCGCAGAGTGTCAGACTAGGTTCCCTGTGTTATATAGCAGCTTCCCACTAGCTATGCATTTCACACATGATAATGTATATATGTCAATGCTACTTTCTCAATTTGTCCCACCCTCTCCTTGCCCCCCTGTGCCCACAGGTCTGTCTTATACATCTGCATTTCCATTCCTTCCTTGCAAATAGCTTCACAGGATCATTTTTCTAGATTCCATATATATGCATTAGTATATGATATTTGTTTTTCTCTTTCTGACTTACTTCACTCTGTACAACAGGACATTTTTTAACATGCAGGAGCTGTCATTAAGTTACATAAAACAGAAATTTGTTGAAAGCTATGGATGCAGTCTTAGAATCTATGGGAAAGTTAGAGAAAAGGAGCAAATACTTAGGAAATAGAAACTACAGAATTGACATACATGCAAGAACAGTTTGTCAGGACTACTACTCAGACAAACTCCAGTGTTCTTCCTTACATTCTTCCTTCTGAGAATGTAAAAAATCCAGTACCAGCCATTTGCAGTTTGCGCTGATAAGTTCCCTGGAGCATACAGAGAACAATTATAAGACACAGCCCTTACTCTCAAACCACTTACAAAGACTATTTCTGACATAAGAAATAGTGAAGAGTTAACATCAGCCACGTATACTAAACTCATATTCTATCATTTACTTGTCTTTTTATTGATTGATTATTTTAAGCCACCACCCACATCTTCTACTAGCATCTTATGATACATATCTATTCATCTCAACATTTTATTATCATATGTCCATCTGTTTATTGACATTCCTCTAATCTATCAATCCATCTTGATTTTGATACATTTTAATGTAAATTAATTACTAGGACTTATGAAAAGTAAGGAATTAAGAGTTATGGCTACAGAGCTTCTGTTTGGGGTGATGAAAAAGTTTTAGGAACAAACAGTGGTGATGGTTGGAGAACACTTTCAATGCATTTAATGCCACTGAATTGCACATGCAAAATTATAATGGCAAATTTTATTATATGCACACATATACATATATGCATGTACATTTTTGATCCATAAAATATTTGTAAAAGTTGTATTTAATGATGTATTATCCCCTAAGCCTGGATAGCATGTATATATTTTTTCTTGCTCTTTATATTGTAAATATATGTTATAGATATTGCTGGGTAGAAAGACTTTTTAAAAGAATGAACAGTATTCTTTACCTGCAGGAAAGTACTGAACTAGTTCCTTATATCAGCAATGCCTACACTCTACTTTTAGAAATTCTACCTCTCTTTACAAATCACTTTACCTTTACTGAGAAGTCTCTCCTTTGGTGCTGCAGTCATCGTTAATCTTTTCTTTCTTTAAACTTGCTTAATATTTCTGCCATTCTTTATAGCCCCCAAATAAATACTATTTTATTTCATAGTCCTTTTCACTTCAGGTAGAGAGAGAGGATGCTTGCCCTGGACTCAGACTCATCCCCATTGTTCCCATGCCCTGCTCTCTCAGGCTCTCTTGGCTGTTAATAGGTTAGAGCAATGGGAAGCAATATTCAAAGACTGGCTTGAGAGCAAAGAAGGTTTCCCTGCTTACTGTACTGTCTGTCAAGGTCCCCTTCCTTCCTAGCCCAAGCTCTCCCTTGGGCAGTTCATCCTGGGGTAGAGTTCCACTGCCTGACAGCCCAAGCTTCTATACTTTGGCACTAGTGGTAAAGAACCCACCTGCCAAAGCAGGAGACTTTAAGAGATGTGGATTTGATCCCTGGGTCAGGAAGATCCTTTGGAGGGGGGCATGGGAAACCACTCCAGTATTCTTGCCTGGGGAATCCCATGGACAGAGCTCTGGTGAGCTATAATCCGTAAGGTCACAAACAGTCAGATACAACTGAAGCGACTTTGCCTGTACACATGCAATGCCATTTTATCCCTGTGTCACCCAGCCTACAGGCTAGCAACTTCCTAATTTTGCTAAATCTCTGGGTTGCTTCACTATTCCCTAATTGTATTCTTTACTCTCCCATTCATCTGTGTAACTAAACCTCTATAAATCATGTTCCTTATTCTAGGAACATATCTCAACATAATAAAATCCATATATGATAAACCCACAGCAAACGTTATCCTCAATGGTGAAAAATTGAAAGTATTTCCCCCAAAGTCAGGAACAAGACAAAGGTGCCCACTCTCACCACTACCATTCCACATATTTTTGGAAGTTTTAGCCACATCAATCATAGAAGAAAAAGAAATAAAAGGAATCCAGATTGGAAAAGAAGAAGTAAAACTCTCACTGTTTGCAGATGACATGATCCTCTACGTAGAAAACCCTAAAGACTCCACCAGAAAATTACTAGAGCTAATCAATGAATATAGTAAAGGTGCAGGATATAAAATTAGCACACAGAAATCCCTTGTATTCCTATACAATAACAATGGGAAAACAGAAAGAGAAATTAAGGAAACAATTCTATTCACCATTGCAAGGAAAAGAATAAAATACTTAGGAATAAATTTACCTAAAGAAACAAAAGATCTATATTTAGAAAACTATAAAACACTGATGAAAAAAATCAAAGATGACACAAATAGATGGATAAATATACCATGTTCATGGATCTGAAGAATCAACATAGTGAAAATGAGTATGCTACGCAAAGCAATCTATAGATTCAATGCAATCCCTATCAAGCTACCAACAGTATTTTTCAGAGAACTAGAACAAATAATTTTACAATTTGTATGGAAATAGGAAAAAACTCAAATAGCCAAAGCAATCTTGAGAAAGAAGAATGGAACTGGAGGAATCGACCTGCCTGACTTCAGGCTATACTACAAAGCTACAGTCATCAAGACAGTATGGTACTGGACCAAAGACAGAAATATAGATCAATGGAACAAAATAGAAAGCCCAGAAATAAGTTCACGCATCTATGGACACCTTATCTTTGACAAAGGAGGCAAGAATATACAATGGAGAAAAGACAATCTCTGTAACAAGTGGTGCTGGGAAAACGGGTCAACCACTTGTAAAAGAATGAAACTAAAACAGTTTAACACCATGCACAAAAATAAACTCAAAATGAATTAAAGATCTAACTGTAAGACCAAAAACTATAAAACTCCTGGAAGAAAACATAGGCAAAACACTCTTTAATGTAAATCCTAGCAGGATCCTCTATGATCCGCCTCCCAGAGTAAGGGAAATAAAAGCAAAAATAAACAAATGGGGCCTAATTAAACCTAAAAGCTTTTTCACAATGAAGGAAACTATAAGCAAGGTGAAAATATAGCCTTCAGAATGGGAGAAAATAATAGCAAATGAAGCAAATGACAAAGAATTAATCTCAAAAATATACAAGCAACTCCTGTAGCTCATTTCCAGAAAAATAGATGACCTAATCAAAAAATGGGCTAAAGAACTAAGCAGACATTTCTCCAAAGATGGCATACAAATAGCTAACAAACATGAAAAGATGCTTAACATCACTCATGATCAGAGAAATGCAAATCAAAACCACAATGAGGTATTATCTCATGGCAGTCAGAATGGCTGCTATCAAAAAGTCTACAAACAATAAATGCTGGAGAGTGTGTGGAGAGAAAGGAACCCTCTTACACCGTCAGTGGGAATACAAACTAGTATAGCCACTCTGGAGAACAGTGTGGAGATTCCTTTAAAAAGTGGAAAGAGAACTGCCATATGACCCAGCAACCCCACTGCTGGGCATACACACTGAGGAAACCAGAATTGAAATAGACACGTGTACCCCAATGTTTATCACAGTATTGTTTAGAATAGCCAGGACATAGAAGCAACCTACATGTCCTTCGGCAGATGAATGGATAAGAAAGCTGTGGTTTATATACACAACGGAATACTACTCAGCTATTAAGAAGAATGCATTTGAATCAGTCCTAATGAGGTGTATGAAACTGGAGTCTATTATAAAGAGTGAAAAAAGTCAGAAAGAAAAACACCAATAGAGCATATTAACTAATATGTATGGAATTTAGAAAGATGGTAATGATGACCCTATATGTGAGACAGCAAAAGAGACATAGATGTAAAGAACAGACTTTTGGACTCTGTGGGAGAAGGTGATGGTGGGATGATTTGAGAGAATAGCATTGAAACATGTATATTATCATTTGTGAAATAGATCTCCAGTCTAGGTTCGATGCATGAGACAGGGTGCTCAGGGCTGGTGCACTGGGATGACTCTGAGGGATGGGATGGGGGGAGGTGGGAGGGAGGTTCAGGATGGGGAACACATGTACACCCATGGCTGATTCATGTGAATGTATGGCAAAAACGACCACAATATTGTACAGTAATTAGCCTCCAATTGAAATTTAAAAGAAAAGAAGAGTCTTCTCCAACCCCCCCCCCAAAAAAGTTCCTTCTTCTGAAAGTCCTGTTCATTTTCCAGTCTAGATCCCAATAGGCATAAGGTGTAGTAAAAAAGAATAGAGACTTGAAAACTGGAGAAATGTGAGTTTATTTGTTCTGTTTTTAAATTTAGTGGGAATACAATGTTATATTAGTATCAGACATTCCACATGACTCTATATATTTTATATTATGAAATCATCAGCACAGTATAGTTGCCATGCCACCTAAGTTATTACAATATTATTTACTATATCCCCGGTGCTGTACATTATGTCCCCATGACTTATTTATTTTATAACTGGAAATCTGTACCTCTTAATCCCCTTCACCTATTTCCTCCACCCAGCTGCCACCACCTTGTTGCAATGGTCTATTTTTCTCTGTATCTATGAGTCTTTTTATGTTTTGTCATGTTTGTTCATGTGCTCTTATTTTTCAGTTTTCACATATAAGTATAAAAGATATTGTTTATCTTTCTCTGTTTGCTTTATATCATTTAGCATAATACTCTTAGATCCATCCATGTTGTCTGAAATAGCAACATTTCATTCCCTTTACAGTTAAGAAATATTCCATTGTATATATAAATTACATATTCCTTATCTAATCATCTGTTGGACACTTATGTTACTTCCATATCTTGGTTACTGGAAATAATGCTGCTATGAACATAGGAGTGTATGTATCTTATTGATTTAGTGTTTTTGTTTTCTTTGGGGGAAAAAAAAACAACAGAAGTGGACTTGCTGAATTGTTTGGTAGTTCTATTCACAGTATTTTAAGGAATCTCCAGATTGTTTCCCAAAGTGGCTGCACCCATTGACACTCCCAAAAACAGATTCCCTTTTCTTCACCATGTCAGAATACTCATTATTTCTTATCTTTTTGATAATAGCCATTTTAACAGATGTGAAATGATATCTCCTTCCTATTTTGGTTTGCTTTCACCTGATGATTAGTGATGTTGAGAATATTTTCATGTGTCCGTTGGCCATCCATATGTCTCATTTGGAAATATGTCTGTTCATGTCCTCTGCCCACTCTTTAATTAGGTGTTTTTGTTGGTGTTGTTCTTGTTCTTGTTTTGTTGTTTGTTTGTTTTTTATGTTGAATCGTATGAGTTTTTTTTTCTTCTACATTTTGGATATTAACCCCTCATTGAACAAATGTACTTCTCCCACTCAGTAGAATGCATTTTATTTTGTTCATGGTTTCCTTTGCTATGCAAAAGATTCATAATTTTATCATTAAAAAGTTTCATCATTATGTACTACATAATGATGTTTAGTTTTGTTGTCCCGGGGTGCATGGGATCAGTTGCTTCAGTCATGTCTGACTCTTTGTAACCCTATGGACTGAAGCTCACCAGGCTCCTCAATCCCTAGAATTCTCTAAGCAATAATACTAGAGTGGATTGCCATGCCTTCCTCCAGGGACCTTCCCAACCCAGGGATTCCCAACCCTACGACTGCATTGTAGGCAGATTCTTTACCTACTGAGTCATCTGGGAAGCCCTTGTCCCAAAGAGACAGATCCAATACGTACATACATATACATACATACATATATATATATTCCTAAGATGCATGCCAAAGTGCTCATTGCCTATGTTTACTTCTAAGATTGTATGATTTTATGTTTCAAATTTATTTATTTAATCAATTTCAAAGTGTGTGTGTGTGAGTATGTTTATGTATGTCTTCACATGTGTATGTGGGACAAGAAAATGGTCTACTGTGATTTTTTTTTTCCATATTGCTGTCCAGTTTTTGTAACATCATTTGTTAAAAGGTCTATCTTTCTCTGATATATTCTTGGCTCTTTTGTTGTAGGTAAATTGACAGTATATGTGTGGATTTACTTGTTGACTCTATTCTCTTCTATTGAACAGAATATGCATCTGTTTTTCTTGCCAGGACCATTCTATTTTGATTACTATATCTTTGAAATATAGTTTAAAATTTAAAAGCATGATACTTCCAGCTTTGTTTTGTTTTGTTTTGTTTTTTTCCTTCAATATTATTTTTGGTCTCAATCTTTTCTGCTTCCATATGAATTCTCAAGTTATTTGTTCTATTTCTGTGTGGGGGTGTGGGGGAAAGACCATTGGAATTCTTACAAGGATTAGATTGCATCTGTATATTGCTTTCAGCAGTATAGATATTTTAATAATATTCTTAAAATCTTATGGGGACAGTATATCTTTTCATTTATTTGTAATGTCTTCCATTTCTTTCATTTCTCAAAAATGACAGAATGATCTCTGTTCGTTTCCAGGGCAAATCATTTAATATCATGGTAATCCAAGTCTATGCCCCAACCAGTAACGCTAAAGAAGCTGAAGTTGAACGGTTCTAAGAAGACTTACAAGATCTTCTAGAACTATCACCCGCAAAAGATGTCCTTTCATTATAGGGGGCTGGAATGCAAAAGTAGGAAGTAAGGAAACACCTGGAGTAACAGGCAAATTTGGCCTTGGAGTACAGAATGAAGCAGGGCAATGGCTAATACAGTTCCACAAACAGAATGCACCGGTCATAGCAAACACCCTCTTCCAACACAAGAGAAGACTCTACACATGGACATCACCAGATGGTCAACACTGAAATCATATTGATAATATTCTTTGCAGCCAAAGATGGAGAAGCTCTATACGGTCAGCAAAAACAAGACCGGGAGGTGACTGTGACTCGGATCATGAATTCCTTATTGCCAAATTCTGACTTAAATTGAAGAAAGTAGAGAAAACCACTACACCATTCAGTTATGACCTAAATCAAATCCCTTATGAATATACAGTGGAAGTGACAAATAGATTTAAGGGACTAGATCTGACATACAGAGTGCCTGATGAACTATGGATGGAGTTTCATGACATTGTACAGGAGACAGGAATCAAGATCATCCCCAAGAAAAAGAAATGCAAAAAAGCAAAATGGCTGTCTGAGGAGGCCTTACAAATAGCTGTGAAAAGAAGAGAAGCGAAAAGCAAAGGAGAAAAGGAAAGATATACCCATTTGAATGCAGAGTTCCAAAGAATAGCAAGGACAGAGAAGAAAGCCTTCCTCAGCGATCAATGCAAAGTAATAGAGGAAAACAATAGAATGGGAAAGAGTAGAGAACTCCTCAAGAAAATGAGAGATACCAAGGGAATATTTCATGCAAAGATGGGCTCAATAAAGGACAGAAATGGTAGGGACCTAACAGAAGCAGAAGATATTAAGAAGAGGTGGCAAGAATACACAGAAGAACTGTACAAAAAAAATCTTCACGATCCAGATAATCATGATGGTGTCATCACTCACCTAGAGCCAGACATTCTGGAATGTGAAGTCAGGTGGGCCTTAGAAAGTATCACTACGAACAAAGCTAGTGGAGGTGATGGAATTCCAGTTGAGCTATTGCAAATCCTAAAAGATGATGCTGTGAAGGTGCTGCACTCAATATGTCAGCAATTTGGAAAACTCAGCGGTAGCCACAGGATTGGAAAAGGTCAGTTTTCATTCCAATCCTAAAGAAAGGCAATGCCAAACAATATTCAAACTACCACATAATTGCACTCATCTCACTCGCTAGTAAAATAATGCTCAAAATTCTCCATGCCAGGCTTCAGCAATACGTGAACTGTGAACTTCCAGATGCTCAAGCTGGTTTTAGAAAAGGCAGAGGATCCAAAGATCAAATTTCCAACATCCGCTGAATCATCAGAAAAGCAAGAGAGTTCCAGAAAAAAAACATCTCTTTCTGCTTTATTGACTATGCCAAAGTCATATTGACTATGCCAAAGTCTTTGACTGTGTGGATCACAATAAACTGTGGAAAATTCTGAAGGTGATGGGAATACCAGACCACCTGACCTGCCTCTTGAGAAACCTGTATGCAGGTCAGGAAGCAACAGTTAGAATTGGACATGGAACAACAGACTGGTTCCAAATAGGAAAAGGAGTACATCAAGGCTGTATGTTGTCACCCTGCTTATTTAACTTCTATGCAGAGTACATCATGGGAAATGCTGGGCTGGAAGAAGCACAAGCTGGAATCAAGATTGCTGCAAGAAATATAAAAAACCTCAGATATGCAGATGACACCACCCTTATGGCAGAAAGTGAAAAAGAACTAAAGAGCCTTTTGATGAAAGTGAAAGAAGAGAGTGAAAAAGTTGACTTAATGCTCAACATTCAGAAAACTAAGAGCTTGGCATCTGGTCCCATCACCTCATGGGAAATAGATGAGGAAATAGTGGAAACAATGTCAGATTTTATTTTGGGGGGCTCCAAAATCACTGCAGATGGTGATTGCAGCCATGAAATTAAAAGAGGCTTACTCCTTGGAAGGAATATTATGACCAACATAGACAGCATATTGGACAGGAGTTTGAGTAAACTCCGGGAGTTGGTGATAGGGAGTCCTGGCGTCCTGCAGTCCATGGAGTTGCTCAGAGTCAGACACGACTGAGCAACTGAACCGAACTGATTATTTTTGATACAATAGGATTGGTTTTGCTTTTTTATTTCTGACAGCTTATTATTAGTACATAGAAAAGAAAGAGATTTCTGTATATTAATCTATATCCTGCAACTTTACTGAATTCACTTGTTATTTCCAATAGCTTTTTGATGGAGACATTTGGATTTTCTATGTTGAGTACCATGCCACTTGCGAATAGTGAATTTTATCTCTTCCTTCCAATTTGAATGGATTATATCTTCCTCTTGTCTTATTGCTGTGGCTAGGACTTCCAATGCTTCATTAAGTAGATGTAGCTAGAGTGGGTATCCTTGTCTTCTTGGTTTTAGGGGAAAGGCTTTCTGGTTTTTCACCATTATGTATAATATTACTGTGTATCATAAATACCCTTTATTATGATGAGATATATTTCATTTATATAAATGTTGATTAGACTTTTTGTGATGAATGAACTTTGAATTGTCTTAAGTGTTTTTTCTGTTTTTATTAAAATGATCATTTCAACTTAATCCTTTTCATTTGTTAATATGATGTGTCACATTGATTGATTTGTGGATATTCAAACTACTTGCATCCTTGTAATAAAACCAACTTGATCATGGTGTGTAATATTTTGGGGATCTAAACATATTGTTAAATTCAACTTCTAACATTTTCTTTAGTATTTTTCTACCTATATTCATCAGAGATACTGGTTTTTTGTGGTATATTTATTTGGTCCTGATGTCAGGATAATGGTGGTTTCATAGAATTAATTTGTGAGTGTTTCATTCTCATTTTTAAAAAATAGTTTGAGAATGATAAGTATTAACTCTACTTTGTTTGTTTGGTACAACTCATCTGTGAAGCCGTCTGGTACTGGAAAAGAAAATTTTGCTTGGGTTTTTTGAAATTCTGAATTCAACTTCACTATTAATGATTGATCTCCTTAAACTATTTCTTCCGGATTCAGTCTTAGAAGGTTTCATATTTCTAAGAATCTGTCCATTTCTTCTCTAATGTTCAACTTGTTGGCATATAACTGTTGCAATAATCTCTGATAATTTTCTTCTATTTCTGTCATATTGGTTGCTATTTCTCTTTGATTTCTTATTTTTATTGGTTTGAAATCTTTCTTGATGATACCGACTAAAAGTTTTTCTATTATGTTTATGTTTTTAAAAAATATCTTTATTTCATTGATCTGTTTTTATTGTGGGGTTTTTTTGCCTCAATTTTATTTTTTTCGTCTATGATCATCGTTGTTTCCTTTGTTCTGCTGCATTTGGACTTAATTTTTCTTCTTTTCCATTTCCTTTACATGGTAGGTTGGGTTATTTTATTTTATTTTATTTTACTTTTTTGCTTCCTGCTGTGCCTCTACTACTATAAAATTTCCTTTATCAATCACTTTTATATATCCCATAGATTTTTTAAAAGTTATATTTCCATTTTCTTTTGACTTGAAATATTTTCTGATTTGCTCTTTGATATCTTCTTTGATCCATTGATTTTTGTGATACCATTTCATTTAGTCTCCAAGTGTTTTTACTTTCCCCATTTTTTTCATTAATTATTTTCCAGTTTCACAGTGTTTTGTTTGTTAAAATTGCCTGATACCATTTCCACATACTTAAATTTGTTAAGGTTTTTTTTTTTTTTTTTTGCCTTACATGTGATCTATCCTGAGGATGTTCCATGTGCATGTGAAAAGAATGTGCGTTATGCTGTTCTTGAATGGAATGGCCAATTAAGTCCAAGTGATCTGATGTGTTATTGAAAAACAATGTTTCTTTATTGATTTCTGTCTGGATCATCTGGCCATTGATGTAAGTATGATGTTAAACATCCATACTAACGTTGTATTAATGTCAGTTTCACTCTTTTCTCTGTTAATATTTGCTTTATATATTTAGGTCTTTTGTATTACGTGCATATATGTTAATGAGTGTTACATCCTTTTCTTATTTTGATCCCTTTATTATTGTGTATCTTCTTTCTTTGCTTTTTGTTACAAAATTTGTTTTAAATCTTGATATGACTTTACTAGACCCATTTTACTATTGTTTCATTTGCATAAACTGTCTTTGATCCCATGCTTTCAGTGTGTGTATGTATCTTTAGCTCTGAAGTGAGTCTCTTATATGATGTATATAGATGGGTTTTGGCTTTTTTATTGAATCAACCACCCTATGTCGTGGAATTTATTTCACAACCAGACACATCCAAAACTGAATGTCATTTCTGCTTTGGCCCAGCCTTTTCATTATTTCTGGTGCTATTTCTGTGCTATTCCCCAGTAGCATATTGGACACCTTCCAACCTGAGAGGTTCATCTTCCAGTGTTATGTCTTTTTGCATTTTCATGATGTTTATGGACTTCTCAAGCCAAGAATATTGGAATTGTTTGCCATTCCTTCCTCTATGGGACCAAGTTTGGTCAGAATTCACTATAACTCACCCATCAATGGGTGGATCTGCACAACATGACTCATAGCTTCATTTTGTTATGCAAGCCTCTTTGCCATGACAAGGCTGTGATGCATGAAAGCAAGCCTGACACTGTAAAGAACAATACTGCATAGGTACCTAGAATGTTAGATCCATGAATCAAGGTAAATTGGAGTAGTCAAAAAAGAGATGGCAAGATTGAAGTTTGGCATCTTAGGAATCAGTAAACTAAAATGGATGGGAAGGGCCAAATCTAATTCAGAATATCATTACATCTACTACTGTAGAAAATAATATCTTAAAAGAAATAAAATAGCCTTCTTGGTCAACAAAAGAGCCTTAAATGCACTATTTGTGTGCATTCTCAAAAACAACAGAATGACCTTGGTTCATTTCCAAGGCAAACCATTCATCATCATAGTGATCAAGCAAATGCCCCAACCACTAATCTTGAAGAAGCTGTGTTGAATTGTTCTATGAAGACCTACAAGACCTTCTAGAACCAACACCAAAAAAGATGCCATTTCATCACAGGGTATTGGAATTCAAAATAGGAAGTCAAGAGATACCTGTACTAACAGGCAAATTTGGCCTTAGAGTACAAAATGAAGTAGGGAAAAGGCTAACAGAGTTTTGTCAAGAGAACACACTGGTCATAGCAAGCACCCTCTTCTAACAGCATAAGACACAACTCTACACATGGACATTACCAGATGGTCAATATTAAAATCAGATTGATTATATCCTATGACCAACCTAGACAGCACATTAAAAAGCAGAGACATTACTTTGCCGGCAAAGGTCTGTCTAGTCAAAGCTATGGTTTTTCCAGCAGTCATTATGGATGTGAGAGTTAGACTATAAAGAAAGTTGAGTGCCAAAGAATTGATGCTTTTAAACTGTGGTGATGGAGAAGACTCCTGAGAGTCCCTTGGACTGCAAGGAGATCCAACCAGTCAATCCTAAAGGAAATCAGCCCTGAATATTCATTGGAAGAACTGATGCTGAAGTTGAAATTCCAATACTTTGGCCACCTGATGCAAAGAACTGACTCCTTGTAAAAGACCCTGATACTGGGAAAGATTGAAGGCAGGAGGAGAAGGGGACGACATAAAATGAGATGATTGGATGGCATCACCAACTCAGTGGACATGAGTTTGAGCAAACTCTGGGAGTTGGTGATGGACAGGGAGGCCTGACATGCTGAAACCCATGGGGTTGCAAAGAGATAGACACAGCTGAGTAACAAACTAACTAACTAACTAACTATATCCTTTGAAGCTGTAGATAGAGAAGCTCTATACATTCAGCAAAAACAAGACCAGGAGCTAACTGTGGCTCATATCATGAGCTCTTTATTGAAAAATTCAGGCTTAAATTGAAGAATATAGGGAAACCCATTAGGCCAATCAGCAATGACCTACATAAAATCCCTTATGATTATACAGTGGAAGTGATGAATAGATTCAAGGGATTAGATCCAGTAGACAGAGTGTGTGAAGAACTATGGGCAGAGGTTCATAACATTGCACAGGAGATGGTGACTAAAATCATCCCAAAGAAAAAGAAATACAAGAAGGCCAAGTGGTTGTCTGAGGAGGCTTTACAAATAGCTAAGAAAATAAGAGAAGCAAAAGGCAAGTGAGAAAAGAAACAATGTACCCAACTAAACACAGTTTTCCAGAAAATAGCAAGAAGACATAAGAAAGCCTTATTAAGTGAACAATGCAGGGAAATAGAGGAAAACAATAGAATGGTAAAGATTAGCAATCACTTTAAGAAAATTGGAAGTACAAGGGGATATTTCATTCAAGGATGGGCACGATAAAGCACAGAAACATTAAGGGTCTAACAGAAACTGAAGAGGTAGAAAGAAATACAGATCAACAATATCAAAAAAAAGTCTTAATGGCACAGATAACTACAATGGTGTGATCACTCACCAGGAACCAAATAGTTTGGAGTATGAAGTTAAGTGGGCTTTAGGATGAATTACTACAAACAAAACTAGTGGAGGTTATGAAATTCCAGTTGTGCTATTTAAAATCCTAAAATATCATGCTATTAAAGTGCTGCAGTAAATATGTTAGCACATTTGGAAAACTCAGCAGTGGCCACAGGACTGGAAAATCTCAAGCTTCATTTCACCTCAAAGAAGGGCAATGTCAAAGAATGTTCACCCTATTGTAAAATTGCCCTCATTTCACATCTAGCAATGTAATGCTCAAAATCCTTCAAATTAGGCTTCAGCAGTACTTGAACCAAGAAACTTCAAATATACAAGTTGGGTATAGAAAAGACAGAGGAACTAGAGATCAAATTGTCAACATCAGTTGGATCATAGAAAAAGCAAGGGAATTCCAGGAAAAAAAAATTACTTCTGCTTCATTGACTACCCAAAAGTCTTTGACTGTGTGGATCACAACAAATTGTGGACAATTCTTAAAGAGATGGTAGTAACAGAGCGCCTCACTTGTCTCCTGAGAAATCTGTATGCAGGTCAAGAGGCAAAAGTCAGAACTGGACTGGGAACAACGTACTGGTTGTACATTGGGAACGGAGTATGATAAGGGTATATATTGTCATCCTGTTCATTTAACTTACATGCAGAGTACATCATGAGAAATGTGAGGCTGGATGAAACACAAGCTGGAATCAAGATTGCTGGGAGGAATATCAACAATCTCAGACATGCAGATGGCAAAGAATGAAGATAAACTAAAGAGCCCCCTGATGAGGGTGAAAGAATGAGAAAAAAAAAAAAGGCTTAAAAGTCAACATTAAAAAAGTAAGATCATTGTCTCAATTCCCATCACTTCAAGGTAAATAGAAGGGGAAAGGGTGGAAACAGTGATAGATTTTATTCTCTTGGGCTCCAAAATCACTGGTTACTGATTATAGCCATATAATAAGGAGACATTTACTCCTTGGAAGGAAAGATATGACAAACTAAGACAGAGTATTTAAAAGCAAAGACATCAGTTTGCCAAAAGGTCCATATAGTCAAAGCTATGTTCAGTACTCATGTACAAATATGAGAATTGGACTATAAAGAAGGCTGAGTGTTGAAGAATTGATACTTTAGAATTGTAATGCTGGAGAAGACCATTGGGAGCCCCACAGACTGCAGGAAGATCAAATCAGTCCATACTAAAGGAAATCAACCCTGAATATTCACTGGAAGGATTGACGCTGAAGGTGAAGCTCCAATAATTTGGCTACCTGAAAGACCCTGATCCTGAGAAATGCTGAGTGCAGAAGAAGGGGTGACAGGATGAGATGGTTGAATAGCATTACAAACTCAATGGACACGAGTTAGATTTGCTGTCAGCAGTAATGTCAGACGTCAACTACAGGAGAAAACAAAAAGACTATTAAAAATACAAACATATGGAGGCCAAATAACATGCTTCTGAACAACCAATAGATCACAGGAGAAATAAAAAAGGAAATCAAAATATTCATAGAAACAAATGAAAACATAACAACCCAAAACCTATGGGATTTAGTAAAAGCAGTGCCAAGAGGAAAGTTCATAGCAATACAAGCTTACCTCAAGAAACAAGAGAAACATCAAATGAATAACAGAACTTTACACCTAAAGCAAATAGGAAAAGAAGAAATGAAGAACCCCAACATTAGTAAAGGGAAAGAAATCATAAAAATCAGAGAAGAAATCAATGAAAAAGCAACAAAGGAAACTATAGCAAAAATCAGCAAAACTAAAAGCTGGTTCTTTGATAAGATAAATAAGATAGACAAACCATTAGCCAGACTCATCAAGAAAAAAAAGGGAAAAGAATCAAATCAACAAAATTAGAAATGAAAATGGAGAAATCACAACAGACAAAAAAGAAATACAAAGGATCATAAGAGACTATTATCAGCAACTATATGCCAAAAAAATGGACAACTTGGAAGAAATCAACAAATTTTTAGAAAAGTGTAACCTTCCAAAACTGAACCAGGAAGAAATAGAAAATCTTAATAGACCCACCACAAGAACAGGAATCAAAACTCTAATCAAAAATGTTCCAACAAACAAAAGCCCAGGACCAGATGGTCTCACAGGTAAATTCTACCAAAAATTTAGAGACCAGCTAACACCTATCCTACTCAAGCTCTTCTAGAAAATTGCAGAGGAAGGTAAATACCCAAACTCACTGTATGAGGCCACCATTCCCCTAATATCAAAATCAGAGAAAGATGCCACAAAAAAGAAAGCTACAGGCCAATATCACCAATGAATATAGATGCAAAAGTCTTCAACAAAATTCTAGCAAACAGAATCCAACAGCATATTAAAAAGATCATGCATCATAACCAAGTGGACTTTATCCCAGGGATGCACAGATTCTTCAATATTCACAAATTAATCAATGTGATACACCACATTAACAAATTAAACACAAAAAACATATGGTTATCTCAATACATGCAGAGAAAGCTTGTGACAAAATCTAACACCCATTTATGATAAAAAAAAAAAAACTCTCCAGAAAGCAGGCATAGAAGGAACATACCTCAACATAATAAAAGCCATCTGTGAGAAACACACAGCAAACATCCTGAATGATGAAAAATTGAAAGCATTTCCCTTAAAGTCAGGAACAAGACAATGGTTCCCACTCTCACCACTACTATTCAACATAGTTTTGGAAGTTCTAGCCACAGCAGTCAGAAAATAAAAAGAAATAAGAGGAATCCAGATTGGAAAAGAAAGAGTAAAACTCTCATGGTTTGCAAATGACCTGATCCTCTACATGGAAAACACTAAAGACATCACCATAATATTACCAGACATAATCAATAAATATAGTAAAGTTGCAGGATATAAAATTAATACACAGAAGTCCCTTGCACTCCTATAAACTAACAATGAGAAAAAAGAAAGAGAAATTAAGGAAACAACCCCATTCACCAATGTGACGAAAAGAATAAATACTTAGGAATAAATTCACCTAAAAAAAAAGACCTATATATAGAAAAATAAAGCACTGATGAAAGAAATCAAAGATGACACAAATAGATGGAGAAATATACCATGTTCATGGATCTGAAGAATCAATATAGTGAAAATAAGTATACTACCCAAAGTAATCTATAAATTCAATGCAATCTCTATCAAACTACCAGCAGTATTTTTCAGAGAACTAGAATACATAATTTCACTATATGTATGGAAATAAAAAAAAAAAAAAAAAAAAAAAAGACTAGCCAAAGCAATCTTGAAAAAGAAGAATGGAGCTGAAGGAATCAACCTGCCTGACTTCAGAAGATACTACAAAGCTACAGTCATCAAGACAGTATGATACTGGCACAAAGACAGAAATATATATCAATGGAACAAAATAGAAAGCCCAGAGATAAACCCAAACACCTATGGACACCTTATCCTTGATGATGGAGGCAAGAATTTACAATGGAGAAAAGACAATCTCTGTAACAAGTGGTGCCTGGAAATCTGGAACCAGCTGTAAAAGAATGAAACTAGAGCACTTTCTAATACCATACACAAAAATAAACTCAAAGTGGATTAAAGATCTAAACATAAGACTAGAAATTATAAAACTCCTAGAGAAAAACATAAGCAGAACACTCTCTGACATAAATCACAGCAAGATTCCCTATGATCCACCTCCCAGAGTAATGGAAACAAAAGTAAAAATAGACAACTGGAACCTAATTAAACTTAAAAAAATTTTGCACAAAGAAGGAAACTATAAGCAAGATTAAAAGGCAGGCTCCAGAATGGGAGAAAATAATAGCAAAAGAAGCAACTGACAAAGAATTAATCTCAAAAATATACAGGGAACTCCTGCAGCTCAATTCCAGAAAAATAAACGACCCAACTAAAAAGTGGGCCAAAGAACTAAACAGACGTTTCTCCAAAGAAGACATACAGATGGCTAACAAACATATGAAAAGACGCTCAACATCACTCATTATCAGAGAAATGCAAATCCAAACCACAATGAGGTACCACTACACGCCAGTCAGAATGGCTGCTATCCAAAAATCTACAAACAATAAATGCTGGAGAGGGTGTGGAGAAAAGGGAACCATCTTGCACTGTTGGTGGGAATGCAAACTAGTACAGCCATTATGGAGAACAGTGTGGAGATTCCTTAAAAAACTGGAAATAGAACTGCCATATGACCCAGCAGACCCACTGCTGGGCATATACACCAAGGAAACCAGAATTGAAAGAGACACGTGTACCCCAGTGTTCATCGCAGCACTGTTTAGAATAGCCAGGACATGGAAGCAACCTCGATGTCCATTGGCAGAGGAATGGATAAGAAAGCTGTGGTGCATATACACGATGGAATATTACTCAGCCATTTAAAAGAATACATTTGAATCAGTTCTAATGAGGTGGATGAAACTGTATCCTATTATACAGAGTGAAGTACGTCAGAAAGAAAAATACCAATACAGTATACTAATGCATATAAATAGAATTTAGAAAGATGGTACCGATAACGCTGTATGCGAGACACTGATGTATAGAACAGTCTTTTGGACTCTGTGGGAGAAGGCGAGGGTGGGATGATCTGACAGAATAGCATTGAAACATGTATATTATCATATGTGAAACAGATCACTAGTTTAGTTTCGATGCATGAGACAGGGTGCTCTGGGCTGGTGCACTGGGATGACCCTGAGGGATGGGATGGGGAGGGAGGAGGGAGGGGGCTTCAGGATGGGAACACAAGTATACCCATGGCGGATTCATGTCAATGTATGGCAAAACCAATACAATATTGTAAAGTAATTAGCCTCCAATTAAAATAAATTTTAAAAAATAAAGTGAATATGGATAGATATATACTTATTGCCGTGTTTTTAGTTGTTTCTGGGTTATTCTCTAGTTCTCTGTGGTTTACTTTTTCTCTAAATTTTTTCCCTTGTATTTGAATGAATTTTTAAGTTATATGCTTCATTCATTTCTCTCTCTCATTTTTAAATATCTATTGTAGGATTTGATTTATGGTCTTCTTGGGGTTCATCTATGTTTGCTTGTAACTATATCTGTTTGTTTTAAACAGATAACCTTTTAAATTCAATCACATTCTACAATATCTAAATTTTTAAATTTCTTCCTGCATATTTTGTGTTTTTTATTTCATATTTTAAATCTTCATCTATTTTCTGATTACTGTATTTATATTTGATTTTACCATATTTTGTCATTTAATCTTTCTACAAGTTTATGTTCAATCTTTTAACCTTTCTACAAGCTTATGTTGACCCTCAGTCTAAAGGTTGATCCACAGCCTTTAGTATTTAGTTGTCTTTACTAGTGTTTTGTTTTGTTTTGTTTTCTGTAGATATTTACTTCTTGTTAGTGAAATTTTATTCCACTTGGAGAAGTACATTTTAAATATTTTAAAGTTTTTTTTATTACTGATGAACCCTTCTAGATTTTCTCTTTTGAAAAGTTCTGTATCCTTCCATTCTAAATGGGTAATTCTGCTGAGTGGAATATTCTAGGTTGCAGGTTTTCTCCTTTCATCAATATGAATGTATCACTCTCTTTTGGCTGCAAAATTTTGTAGAAAAAAATTATATTTAAAAAATTATTAAAAAATAAAGCTATCATCAATGTGTGACAGGGCCCACTGAAATGTTGTGAAGTAATTAGCCTTAGAAAAATAAAAAAATAAAAATAAAGCTATCAGCAGATAGCTTTGTGTGGGTTACCTTAAATTTGACATTTTTTTTTTGTTCTCTTTGCTGCCCTCAGAATGCTCTCTTTAGCTTTGTCTTTTGCCATATTAATTATGATATGTCTTGATGCTATTTATTTTGGTTTATCTTTCTTGGTTTCCTCTGTGTTTTCTATACCACTTTATTTTCCCTCAGGATTGGGAAGTTCTCAGCCACAATTTTATCAAATATATTTCCTACTCCCTTTTCTATTCTCCTTCTGTGACCTCTTTTGATGTTTTCTCAGGGTTCCTTAAGCTGTTCTCATTTTTTGAAATTAGTATTTTTGCTATTCTTAGTGTGTGACTTTCATTATTCTGTCTTCACAAGGTCCCGAGATGGCAGAGGAATGTGATGAGGAGACCACTTTATCCCCCACAAATTCATCAAAAATCATTTGAATGTTGAGCAACTTCCACAAAACAACTTCTGAATGCTGGTGAAGGACACCAGGCACCCAGAAAGGCAGCCCAATCTCTTCAAAAGGAGGTAGGGGAAAATATAAAAGAAGATAACAGAGACAAAAATTTAGGGACGGAGACCCATCTTGGGGAGGGAGTCATTAAGGAGAAGTTTCCACATAGTAGGAAACCCTCTCACTAGAGACAATGATTAAGAAGATTCAAGAAATGTTTAACAAGGACCTAGAAGAAATAAAGAGTCAATTAATAATGAACAATGCAATAACTAAGATTAAAAGCACTCTGGAGGGAACCAACAGTTGAATAACTGAGGCAGAAGATAAGTGAGGTGGAAGATAGAATGGTGA
This sequence comes from Cervus canadensis, assembly GCF_019320065.1. NCBI lineage: Eukaryota > Metazoa > Chordata > Mammalia > Artiodactyla > Cervidae > Cervus > Cervus canadensis. The sequence goes on from NC_057405.1 coordinate 20,063,660, forward strand.
CAATAAATGAAATGGAGAAGAAAAAAGAATTAAAAGAAATGAATACAGTCTAAAGAAACCTCTGGGACAATGTTAAATGCCCAACATTCGAATCATAGGTGTCCCAAAGAAGAGGACAAAAAGAAATGGCATGAGAAAATACTTGAGGAGATAATAGATGAAAACTTGAGTATGTGGTCTGTATCACTGCAGTTCATTTGATATAATGTGCTTTTTTTTTTTATTTCAGCTGCTGTATCTTTCAGTTCCTTTTCTTTTTAAAATATATCCTAGTTACTTCTTAAATTCTTGCTACATTAATCTACTCTTTCCCTTAATTCAATTAGCATTATTATTACTAAGGCTTTGAGTTCTTTATCTGGGCAATTGTTTGCTTCTGTTTTATTATTTTCTTTCAGGGGGTTTCTTTTGCTCTTTCAACTGAGACTAGTCCCTCTACCATTTTTCCTTAAGTTTCCCTGACATTTTGAAGTTAAGTAAAACCTATTGTGTTATTGAAATGGTGTCTTTATGTTGGAGGACCCCTTTGTAGACTGCCTTTGCCCAATCTTACCCCAGAGGAGAGCGGTTCAGGAGCAACAGGGACTGGTGAAGGCACTTGGCATGGGCTGTGTCTGTCCTGGCTGGAGCTGGTGACCCAGACCGTTTCTGATGCCCTGCCCATGTGACACACAGCTGCTCCTCACAGCAGGCTTACCTGGCTGCTGGAAGACTCAGAAAGCTGTGGGTCTGCGTCACCTGTGTTCCTCCAGCTGAGTTCTCCGCTTAACCACGGCAGACTTTGTGCCAGGGCGAAGCTGTATCCTGAAGCACGTGGGGTCAGAGTGATCACTCCTTTCAGGCTGAGGTATGCTGGGTTGGTTGGTTGTGAGAAACAGACCAACACCCCATGCAGTTTCAACCCACCCTCTCTACCCAAGCAGAGTCCTCACAAGCAAGGTGCACCGTCCTCACAAGCAGAGTCCAGACTTCCCAGAGCCCTCCTTTTGTCTCGCCAGGCCTTCCAAGCAACCAAGAGGATTCATCTTCCGTGGTGATGGGTCCCAGGGATAGGACATCCAATACGGGCCTGGACCACATACTCCCACGGGGAATCCCTGCCCTTTCTCTTCCCAAGGGACCAGGTCCAAACAACTTCACTTCCCTTCCTTCCTTACTTGACTCCCCTGTGAATCTTCCTTATAGCTGATGTTGTATAGGAGTCTGTCAACCCCTGGTTAGTTTTCAGTGAGAATTATTTGACATGTAGGTTTATTTTCGATGTATTCATAGGGAAAAGTGAGCTCCACATCTTCCTATTCTATCTTGATCTCCTCTCACTTTTATCCTCTTTACCCTTACTTTTCCAGCTGGAATTTTCTCCCTACTTCCTTTACATATTAAAGCTCCAAGCAATCATTTACACCAAGCTCAGATTTAACAACTTCCATTAAGAAATATGGGCCATACAGCCATAAGTAACCTCTCCTTTTCTTGAATAGGTCTAACTCAGCTGAATATACCTGCTTTTGGCACTGATATCATGATGAACTGCACTGTAATTATTCATCATCGTTGCTGCTGTTGTTGTTGTCTGCATATGTGTCTCTTTTTAACCAAATTGAATTCTTTAAGAGAGCTGAATCATTTCCGATTATTTCTTTCACTCCCTTGCTCTCCATTCCATATGCAACTTTTATCGTCCTACCACATACACACTCCCAGGCACATCTATCTATTAAACTGTACCAAAGTGCTTTGTCATAAACTTATTTTTATGCAAATATATAATTTTATGCAGTCATTAGGATTGCTAAGAATAGGGACCATTCAGCCAACACTGCCATAAAATATCTATTTAAATTTTTATTTCCTTGGCCTTTTAGACTCCTCCTCATAGAAATAACATCAAAATGGATTATTGCCTTAAAACTAATTTATCTTTCCTCCCTTCCTTAATTCAAAATCCTGGAAATCCAGATATTCTTAAACAATCCTTATATATCCTATAACATTCAATTAAATGCCATGTTCTCTACCTCATAGCCCAGTACTCTTTCTGCTTTACATCTCCTAACATGCTATTCATTTAAGAGCAGTATCTTTATACATTAAATAAGCAAGATTCCAATGTGAGTAAGGCAATAATTCCTTTTTTTTTTTTTTTACTGATATAATATTTAGTTTTCCTCATGGAAATAGGCATAAGAGGTCTAAGCATTTCAGCCTAGTCAATTGGTTTATTCAAACAATTGCCTTGGATATATAAAATCTATATCCTTGGATGACACTTAATTGCTGAGAAATTACAGTTTTCCTTTATATCCAGTGCCTTGTATATCCATGAGATTGTTTTCACTGCTGAAAATTCTTTTTATTATCATTTTCATTTGCAGTGTTTTCTTAAAATAATCATTTTGTTGATAGTATAATATGATTATACACTCTTTTGTCGATTTTGGATGCACATTATTGCTCAGAAGTTGGTGTTTTAGACATTTCTGATAGAAATTATGGATGATTATTAAACTATTAAGCTTTTGAGTATGTCTAAATTGAATAGTCTTTTAGCATCTCAAATACACTACAAAATAAGCATAGTTTTCTCTGACTTCACCTATTATTTTCTTAATGGGATAAAAGCAATTTGCATGTCTGTGTCCTTAGACTTAACCTATTAACTCCATTTATTGACTGTGTATTTTCTACAAAGACATTTATTTTTATGCTTTAGATTTCTCTTTTTAATATTCCTTTGGCTAAACTGTTAGTGTGTGGGTGCAAAAAAAAAAAGTATACATACAAATTGGAATGCATTCAGTGAGTCGATACATTAATATTTCTTTTCAATTAAATCTCAAAAGGGAAATATAAGGAGAAAGTGAATGTTCTCCTCTATGTAAATATAAAAAATAGGTAAAATATAGAACAGTCTTGTCTTTTCATCTTTAGATAATCTTTTTATATAAAAATCTTACAATAATAGGAAAATAAACTTCATTCTATATTTATTTAGTAAATGAATGCAGACTTTTATTGCCCCTTTTCAGTAGAAAATATTAATATGGGCTTCCCTGGGGGTCCAGTGGTTAAGAATCTGCTTGCCAATGCAAGAACATGGATTCTATCCCTGATTTGGGAAGTTTCCACATGCAATGGAGCAGTTAAGCCCAGTGCCATAATGACTGAGCCCATGCTCTAGAACCTGAGAGCCACAATGGCTTTAGCAACAAAGGAAGTCACCACAGTGAGAAGCCCATGCACCACAACTCAGGATAGCCCCCACTCACCACAACTAGACACAAAGCCTGCACACAGCAACAAGGACAGCACAGCAAAAAATAAATAAATAAAACCTTTTTAAAAATAAGAAAAATGATTAATATGTTTAGAATATTTTTAATTCCATTTTCCCCCCTCTGGGAAAGAAAACTTACATACATGATGTTAGATAGTAATTTACTTTTTTTTAATTGAAAAATCTATTTCTGTCTGATAGAGATAATATACAAAATCTTGCAAAATAACAGTACTAAAATATTTGAATCCTTGAAATAGACGGAAAATATATCCTGAAGTCATTTAGATTCTCTGATACCAAAACTTCAATTTCTTTTCATAGCATTTATTTTATATTGCTTTCATAGGTACTATTGTAACCTGATGAACTATGATAATTAATGTCCTATTTTAATATCACAGTATTGGAATTCAGTCAAGAAATAAGTTATAAAAGAAGAAAGCTATGTAACAGAAATGTCATTCGGTTTAAACTCAGGAAAAAAAAACTATGAAACAAAAAAATAGATGCCACAGACTTCCAGACAATGAGATCCTAAATCCTAACTGAATATGTTTCTGTATCTTGACGATATATTGCAGAAAAAAAATGCCTTTAAAAATACACAATTTCAAGGGGCAAAAACATATTATAGAAGGGTTAAACATGTTCATTTCAAAACCATTCCCATGAAATTCTAGTTTAACAAGAGTGACCTGCATTTGATAGCTTACGGTGAATGATGTCGGATTCATGATCTCCAAAGAAGATTTAGCTTCATGACCAAGAACCAAACACTCAAAATTTTGTGTGGCAGAAATTTTATTACAGGAATAAAGGACGAGAAAGATTCTGGCATAGACATTAGAAGGGGAATGCAGAGTACAGTATTGAATATAATGTTAGCTGTAGGTTTATCACATATTACCTCTATTATTATGAATTATTTCTTCTCTATCCTTTGTACAGAAGAACTGTACAAAAAAAGGTTCTTATGACCTAGATAACCATGGTGGTGTGGTCATTCACCTAGAGCCAGACATCCTGGATTATAAAGTCAAATGGGCCTTAGGAAGCATTACTACAAACAGAGCTAGAGGAGGCAATGAAATTTCAACTGAGATATTTAAAATCCTAAAAGATGATGCAGTTAAAGTGCTACACTCAATATGCTGGCAAATTTGGAAAACTCAGCAGTGGCCACAGAACTGGAAAAAACTCAAATTTCATTCCAGTCCCAAAGATGGGCAACGCCAAAGAATGACCAGACTACCATAGAATTGCACTCAATTCACAAGCTAGCTAGGTAATGCTCAAAATCCTTCAAGCTGGGTTTCAAACAGTACATGAACCAAGAACTTCCAGATGTACAAGTTGGGTTTAGAAAAATCAGAGGAACCAGAGATTAAATTGTCACCATCTGTTGGATCATAGAAAAAGCAAGGGGGTTGCAGAAAAACATCTACTTCTGCTTCACTTACTAGACTAAAGTCCTTGACTGTGTGGATCACAAGAAAATGTGGGGAATTCTTAAAAAGATGAGAATTCCACACCAGCTTACTTGCCTCCTGAGAAACTTGTATGCAGGTCAAAAAGAAACACTAGAACCAGACATGGGACAAAGGAGTGGTTCAAAATTGGGAAAGAAGTATTGTCATACTGTTTGTCTAACTTACATGCAGAACATATCATGCAAAATGCTGGGCTGGATAAGTTACAAGCTGGAATCAAGATTGCAAGGAGATGTATCAGCAACCTCGGATATGCAGATGATACCACCTTAAGGGCAGAAAGCAAAGAGGAACTAAAGAGCCTCTTGATGACGGTGAAAAAGGGGAATGAAAAACGCTGGCTTAAAACTCAACATTCAAAAGCTAAGTCACGGCATCTGTTCCCATCACTTCATGGCAAATAGATGAGGGGAAAAGTGGAAACAGTGACAGATTTTATTTTCTTGGGATCTATAATCACTGTGGATGGTGACTGCAGCCATGAAGTTAAAAGACATTCGCTATTTGGAAGAAAACTATGGCAAACCTAGATAGCACATTAAAACCAGAGACATCACTTTGCCAACAACTGTTCAAACAATCAAAGCTATGATTTTTCAAGTAGTCATATATGGATGTGAGATTGGGCCATAAAGAAAGCTGAGCACCGAAAAATTGATGCTTTTTAATTGTGGTGCTGCAGAAGACTCTTGAGAGTCCCTTGGACAGCAAAGATATCAAACCAGGCAATCCTAAAGGAAATCAACCCTGAATATTCATTGGAAGGGCTTATGTTGAAGCTAAAGCTCCAATACTTTGGCCATCTGATGCAAAGAGCTGACTCATTGGAAAACACCCTGATGCTGGGAAAGATTGAAGGCAGGAGGAGGAGATATCAGAGGATGAGATGGTTCAATGGCATCACCAACTCAATGGTCATGAGTTTGCACAAATTATGGGAAATAGTGAAGGACAGGGAAGCCTACCATACTGCAGTCCATGGGGTCACAAGACTTGGACATGACTTAGTGATTGATAGACAAAATATCCTATCACAGAAGGTTTATGTATTTTGTCAAATCCTTTTCTACACCTATTATATGATCATGTGATTTTTATTGTTTCATTTCATTGATGCTATTTTGATTTATGTATGTTGAACCATCCTTGAATTCCAGGAATAAAACTTCCTCCATCGTGATATATCATCCATTAATATATTCTTCAATTCAACTTGAATCCCTTTAAGGCTATGGTTTTTCCAGAGGTCATGTATGAGTGTGAGAGTTGGACTGTGAAGAAAGCTGAGCACAGAAGAATTGATGCTTGGAATTGTGGTGTTGGAGAAGACTCTTGAGAGTCCCTTGTACTGCAAGGAGATCCAACCAGTCCATTCTAAAAGAGATCAGTCCTGAGTGTTCATTGGAAGGACTGATCTTGAAGTTGAAATTCCAATACTTTGGCCACCTGATGAAAAGAATTGACTCATTTAAAAAGACCCTGATGCTGGGAAAAATTGAGGGCAGGAGGAAAAGGGGACGACAGAGGATAAGATGGCTGGGTGACATCACTGACTCGATGGACATGGGTTTGGGTGGGCTCCAGCAGTTGGAGATGGGCAGGGAGGCCTGGCATGCTGCAGTTCATGGGGTTGCAAAGAGTCCGACACGACTGAGTGACTTAACTGTCTGACTGACTGAACCTGTTGCCTGAATTCAGTTTCCTAAAGCTTTGTTGAGAATATTTGTATGTATATTCATCAAGGATATTGGTCTATTTATTATTTTATTGTGGTAATCATATCTGTTGCAGGTATTAAAGTATTGCTGGCCTCATAAAATGCATTTGGTAATATTCCCTCCTCCTCAATATTTTGGAAGACTTTGACAGGAATTGGTAATTTTTTTTTTTTTAGAATTCTCTAGAGAAATCATCTGATCTTGGTGTTTCTGTGCTGGGTGTTTTGTTTTTTAGCTTTATTACTGATTTAATCTTTATCCATTATTGGTCTGTTTGGATTTCCTCCTTATTTCTGATTTAGTCTGGTAGGTTGTGTGTTTCTAGAAATGTATTCATTTCTTTTGGGTTATATAATTTGTTAGCATATATTTGTTCATATCATCTCATAATTCTGTATATTTCTGTTAAGTCTCCACTTTCACATCTGACTTTGAGTATTTTCTATTTTTTTCTCATTTAATCTAGCCAAGGTTTTTGCAACTTGCTTATCTTTTTGAAAAACCAGTTCTTTGTTTTGTTGATTATATCTATTCTTCTTCTGGTCTCTGTTTCATTTATTTATGTTCTGATTCTTATTATTTTCTTCTTATTGCTAACTTTGGAGTTAATATGTTCTGTTTACTAGTTTCTTGAGATTTAAAGTTATGTTGTTTATTTAAGATCTTAGTAATAGTGTATGTGTGTATTGCTATAAACTTCCCTCTCAGAACTGCTTCTTGCTGCATCCCACAATGTTTAATTTATTTTCATGTTCATTTGTTTGGAGGTCATTTATTTCCCTTTTGATTTCTTCTTTGACTCAGTGGTTGCTGCTGCTGCTGCTAAGTTGCTTCAGTCGTGTCTGACTCTGTGTGACCCCATAGACAGCAGCCCACCAGGTTCCCCCGTCCCTGGGATTCTCCAGGCAAGAACACTGGAGTGGGTTGCCATTTCCTTCTCCAATTCATGAAAGTAAAAAGTGAAAGTGAAGTCGCTCAGTCATGTCCGACTCTTAGCGACCTCATGGACTGCAGCCTACCAGGCTCCTCCATCCATGGGATTTTCCAGGCAAGAGTACTGGAGTAGGGTGCCATTGCCTTCTCCATGACTCAGTGGTTATTTAGAAGTATATTGCCTACCTTCCAAATATTTGTAGATCTTATTTTCCTCTTGTTGCTGATTTCTTCTTTCATATCATTGTGATCAAGAGAAGATAGCTGATATGATTTCAATCTTCTTGTATGTTATAAGATATGCTTCATAACAAATATAATCAATCCTGGAGAATATTCCATGTGTACTTAAAAATATGAATTCATATGAAAATATGAAATATGTACTTGAAAATATGTTGGATAGAATGTTCTGTATATGTCCATTAAGTCCAATTGTTTTAAAATCTGGTTCAGTTCCAAAATTTCTTATTGATTTTTTTGTCTGGCAATCTACCCATTGTTAATGGGGAGTATTCTTGTCCCATGCGATTGCTGTATTTTTGTCTGCTGCTGCTACTGCTTAGTCACTTCAGTCATGTCCGACTCTGTGCGACCCCATAGATGGCAGCCCACCAGGCTCCACCGTCTCTGGGATTCTCCAGGCAAGAATACAGGAGTGGATTGCCATTTCCTTCTCCAGTGCATGAACGTGAAAAATGAAAGTGAAGTCGCTCAGTCCTTTCTGACTCTTAGCGACCCCATGGACTACAGCCTGCCAGATTCCTCCATCCATGGGATTTTCCAGGCAAGAGTACTGCATTGGGGTGCCATTGCCTTCTCCAGTATTTTTGTCTATTACTTCCTTAATATCAGTTGTGACTTGTTTAATATATTTGTGCTTAAGTGTTGGAAGCAGATATGTTTATGACTATTACATCTTCTTGATGTATTGATTATCTTAATGATATAATGATCTTAATGATATAATGATCTTCTTTGTCTCTTGTTATCCTTTTAGGCTTGAAGTCTATTTTGTCTACGTGTGGTTAACTTTCTTCTTTCTGTTTTCATTTGTTTAATATCATCTTTAATATAACCTTTCATTGTGAGCCTAAGTGTGATTTTAGAGCTGAAATAAACATCCTATAAGTAGCATATAGTTATGTCTTGTTTTATGATCCATCCAGCCATTATGTGCCTTTCAATTGCTAAGTTCAATTCATTAATATTTAGGGTGATTCATGATATGTAAGGATTTACTACTACTATTTTATCTTTTGTCTTTCTTCTTCTTTTGTCTTCTGGTTATTTTATCCCACCAATATTTCTCTCTGCTCTCTTTCTGTCTACATTTTTAAGTTGACAATTTTCTTATTCTCCCAACCTCTTTGTCTGTGTGTGTGTGGATGCGGGCTTTAAATATGCATTTTGTGGTCATCATGATTTACATAAAATATCTCATAAATAGTCATTTTTCTGCTGTTAGCAATTATCTCCATTAGCCTATGAAAGTTCTATCATTTTTCTCTTCCTCTTTTATATTTTTGATGTCACAATTATTGCTCTTTATACTGCAATTTTGTTACCAAATTGTGGTAGCTGTGTTTATGGTTAATGCTCCTTTCATTTAATCTTTATGCTAAGAGTTTAACATACTATTTTCAAAATTAGTTACAGTATTCTGAGTACATATCAACTTAATCAGAGTTTTTCATACTTTTGTCTTACAATTTCAGATAGATCTCCTTTTAACCAATTCTTGTAACAGATATAGTTGTGGTGAAGTCCCTCAAGGTTTGTTTGTCAGAGAAAGTCTTTATGTCTCCTTCATATCTGAGGAAAGTTGTAGCAGCAGAGGAAGTGTGGTGTTCACTGGGAGCTGTGCATGTTCCCACGGCACAGTAGAGGAATCCAGAAGTAGGGGGATCCCAGAGGTTTGTGAGTGATCTTCACGTCTCCTGGGACAGAGAAAGGAAGACATTTTCCTCAGTTCTCTTTGCCTAATTCTGTTTACTTTCCCTCTTCCAGTTATTGCAGCCTCTTTTCAGAATGAGCAGCTTATCCCTCTAGCTGCAGTGTGAGCTTGGCAGACCTCCATGTGCCTTCACCCTCTACCTCCTCTACCAGAAAGGCCTTGCTGGCTTGCTCTCAGACTAGTTGTCACCCTATCAGCTGCTGCTGGCTCTGCCATCACTTCCCTTGCTCCACTGCCTCCTCACCTCCTCTGTGGTCCAGTCCGCCCACTTACCAGTGTACAGGTGGATCGACTCTTGGGTATTGTGGTTTGCTGAGCAGAGTCACTTTTTTCAGTTATGAATGTCTAATTGTTCTAAATCAAAGGAGAGAGAAAAGAGAAGAGACTCACATGTCCATTATGCTGACATCACTCCTCTTTGGTTATTTTTTTAAAAATTAATCTTACAGTGGTGTGCAGAGGTGAATATTCATAGGCATTTTGAAATATGAAAACTATTAGATAAAAACAAGAGTGAAAATATACTTGCTGTGTACAAAAGGGCTTTTATGGAAAAGCTTGAGGCCAGGCAATAGAAACTGACACAGTACATAACCATGTATTAAAGACAGTAAAAGACAAAGAGATGCCTAAGCATCCAGGGGTAGAAAAGAATCAGATATGGAATATTGGCAAGAGACAATGAAGAAAAGAAAACTTTTTTAGAAGATCAATATAACAGTGTTTTAAGTAATGTTGGTAGTTTTAGACTGAGGAGAAAGCTAAAGCTTCTATTTTAAATTATTTATGTCTTTGTTTTCATTTCCTACTTTAAAATAGAATTTGTACTATTCTAGTATACTTTTCCTAAAATAATAATAGGATGTACCTTGTGAAACACTGATTTGGTGATACATCATTTGAATTACTTAAAGTCAAGTATTTTTAAACAGAAGTAATAACATTAACATGGTATACTAATGCTCTATGATCTCAGAATTATATATTCATTTAAATATGTTGGTATTAAACCTTATTAATGATGTTAATAACACTTGATAATATGCTTCTTCATTGCCTGAGAAGGAACACTAATTTTGTTAAAGAATAGCAATGATGTGTGTACACTCATTAGTATGGTAATCTTAGTCAATAAGTTAGCAGAGTTAGTATTAGTTATACTATTTTTTAATCAATGGTTATTTTTGTAAAAGGTACCACTTTGTTAGAGGAATTACTGAAGATTTTTAAAGTTGAAGAAATAAACATCCATGAAAAGAGAGAAAAATTATGACTGGCAGAGCATTTGAAATAAGAATTTAAATGTCAGATTAGACACATAAGCTGTTTGTTATTAATATTAGGCAATGGAAAGACTGAACTATAAAGGTAGGAGAAATAATACTGAGTTGAAGGACAAAATACTATGGTCTTCCAACTGAAAAAAAAAAATCTGAAATCAGTTGCATCATGTTGTTTCTAAGCAGAGAAAGAGAGAGTAAGTATCAGTACAAACAGATACTGCACCATAGGTTTTCAGTGATGGGTTCTGTAAAGTGACACCTACAGCCGAAGTCCTTGCTCTGCATAGCTTAAATAAACAAAAAGAACTTTAAGACCATCATTCTAAGACAGAATCAGTGTATGAATCATTGTGGTAAAGCATGCTAAATAAGATGCTAGTGAATATAAGATTGATCACAAAATTAAAGTGTGTTTTAAGAACAGTACAGGATAAAAATAATGGCAAATATATACATTACACTGAGGATTAAAGTCGCCTAGACTATATCTGCAAATACTTTTCCTAGATGAAGCATTGGGAAGAAGAAAGAAAATGTACTTTTTCATTAACACTTTCATCAAGAAACATGTTTTCTTGGCCAACCTGAAATTCTCTGCATATGTAGCCTAAGTATCATTTGCTGAGACTTTTCTAAAGTTCTTCATTTACATTACTATGATGGATTTGATATTTGTATGTTTTGTCTTCTAAGGTTATTTTAATTTAATACCTTAAGTAAAAGCAGTTCTAATACATAGTGAAGTTAGGTGATAGAAATATGCAAGTATTTCTCATAACTTTTCTCAAAATATAGTACTTTTAAATGAACACCAAGTATTGATGTGATTGCCCACCTCCATCATAGTATTAATAATATACATTTATCTGAAAAGCATTTGCATATGAATAAAAGTAAATACATAGACATGTGCATGTGTTAAAGTAGAAGACTTTTGTTAGCATAAGAAAAGCTATATATGATTTTGAGGTCTTGTATTAAATCTACCACAAAAGTGTACTTGTATAACCATCATATTTATAGTTTAAATTTTGTGAACATTTTAGTGTGGTTCAGGAATGAGTCACAAGTAAACTTCATTAAGATTTAAAAACCTATTGTTCTACATACCAAAAGACCATATATGTGTGAATAACACTGTGCAGTCTGCATGCCCCCAAGGAAAAGTATCACTGAAACTTCCTATGCTACTTACAAGATTTATTAGCTATTCTTCCAATTTGAGGGTCACTGCATAGACCCTACACATAGAACTGTAGCCATAGCAGCCATAGTAAAGTGAAATGAAAGTCGCTTCAGTCGTGTCTGACTCTTTGTGACCCCATGAACTATACAGTCGGTGGAATTCTTCAGGCCAAAATACTGGAGTGGGTAGCCTTTCCCTCCTCCAGGGGATCTTCCCAACCCAGGGATTGAACCCAGGTCTCCCACATTGCAGGCGGATTCTTTACCATCTGACTCACCAGGGAAGCCCACAGAAGTCATATATGGCTTTATAAATAATTGCTCATTAAAACTTGGATAATACAGTCTATCTAGAGAGGCCAAGAAGAGACAATAAGGTGGCTGATGTTTTCATAATTCTGTTCCCACCATGATGGTTTCCCCACTGCATGCTTCTCTCCACCTTCTCTTCAGGCTCCAGAGGAAAACAGAAAAAAAAAAAAAATAGTATCTGGAAAGGAATACTTACACTTTAGAAGAACTTGGAAATTCACTTAGAATTTGAAATTTAGCAGCCTGCAAATTCCAAGTGAGTCAGGTTGTTCATTACATACTTAGGGTAGTATAGTGGTTTTTCCACATAACTTTACTTTAGTAAATTTATTCATTTAACAAGACACTGTTGATTGTTAAGTTGCTTCAGGCTTCCTTATCAACAATTGGGTACCATGGGGACAAAGACAAGATACCTACTGTTGCAGAGCCTAATCATTTAGCAGGATGCAGTAGATTTTAAGAAATGATTCACCATGTAATTTCAGACAACGATGAGCAATGAAGAAAATTAAACAAGAATAGGTTAAATGGAGAGAAGTATGTTAGAAGTTTATTTCAGTTGGCTGGTGGGTAGTCCTTTCAGAGGAGGTGACTTTTAGGCCCAGAGAGACAAGCCACATGAGGAAGAGTTAAGGGCAAGGCACAAATGCATGAACAAAGTCAGCATGTTCTTGTGACAGGAAGGCCAACGTGCTTGCAGTGTACTGAGTTAAAGGCAATTTGCTACCAAATAGAGAAAAGTCAATGCTGAAATATATTTTTCTGCCTCAAAATCATCTTTAAATGTCTCATTGGTATACTTGTGGGTCCTGTATAACAACTGTTTTATCAGCATATGCTGTGAATCTATATCCCTCTGACTGTCATAGCAGCTTAAATCTTGGGGGCCACAAACTCATTTTTTAAGAGTTTTTCCTGGACTTTTCTTTGTCGGAAGATTTTTTATTGCAGTTTCAGTTTCATTACTTGCGATTGATCTGTATTGATTCCTGGTTCAGTCTTGGAAGTTTGTACCTTTCTAAGAATTGGTCCATTTCTTCCAGCATAGCACAGGAGCTCAGCTCAGTGCTCCGTGATGCCCTAGAGGGTTGGCATGGGGTGGGAGGGAGGTCTAAGTAGGAGGGGACATGTGTATCCATATGGCTGGTTCACTTGTTGTACAGCAAAAACTAACACAACATTGTAAAGAAACTATACTCCATTTTTTAAAAGAGATTTTCCTTCCATTCTCTTTCCAAAAAACAAGTGCCATGTTCTATTCAATGGACTTTCAACAATCTAGCAGCTGCCTGTGGATTAAAGACCTGATAGCACAGTGATGAGGCAGGGTGAAGGGGAAGCAGCATTGCCGAAAGAACACAGCGCATGGATGCAGAAATTATTAAGGTAAATAATGTTTACAGTCCTTCTCATTTTTTAAAACCATTTTTAAGAACGGGTGAGTCCATTTCATTAAGAATATAGAGAATACTTGTTTCTCAAAGAATATATAGTTTATATAGACCATAAATAAAGGTAGCCACATTAAAATTATAATGAATATGCACATGTATTTTCAACTTGTGTCATAACATGGGTAACATAGTCTATTCATTGAGGAGATGTATTAAAATCCTTAAACTTCAGTCCAAATATATGGATCAATCTATCAATTATGTATGTCTCTATATGCCTTTAATTTTTAAAAAAAAATTTTGCATAGTTTAAATTATTGCAAATTTGATGTTTAATGTTTTTAATTTTATGTTAATGCAAATAAAATACTTTAACAAATACCACAAAGAGTGAATCAATGTACACAAAGTGCTATGTTTTTAAACATTTGTGCAGTTCTTGATATAGAATTTCTTTTAGATCCTTATTAAACTATTCAGCTGAGAAGAAAATTTAAGAAAAAGAGCAAGTGAAACTGCTGTATCCATATGATATTGAGGCAAATCCCTGGTGGCTCGTAGTGGGAGTCCTAGTGTTTTATATTTTTCTGGGAGAGAAAAACAAGAAGTAGTTTGAAATCATTGGAAATCCTCCCTGGGGGACTTACTGGAATTATATTATTAAGCTAGATAAGCTCTAAAACGGAATTCAAAATGGCAGGTCGAGGTCTAAGAGTTCACCACAAAGCAGCTAAATATGTGCTGTTAGAAAGAGCCTGCAGAACCACACTGCTGAGGGAGGCTACTGTCACAGTAGAACACTGGCAGATATATGGACAACTTTCATTTTGAAATGATTTTCTTTAACTTTTTAAATGGATAATTGACATAATTTACAGACTTACATATTTAATATAAATAGGTCTATTAATCAGGAACAGGAAGAATTATTAGGAAACCACATTAAATAAACAAATTAGAGTAAATACTGGTCATTATTCCCAATTTGAAATACACAGATGTTGGTGTAGTAATTCTAGAGGGACCATTAAATGCCATTTGGGGAACATTAGTGTGAGATGTAAAAATGGAGCAAGAAAGCAAAGTATTCCTGAAATATATTTTAGAACAGGCTTTAATGTTGTGCCTATTTAATTTACAATAAAAACTGGTGGGAACTTGTGCATGTGGGATAGTCAATGATTTTTGGCACAAAAATGTTAGATCAAAGACTATGTAGGTGAGTATAGGGGAGGATTCTTCTATGAAGTGCCATAGTTCCCAGAAAATGTCTAAATTTACCTTAACAGCCTCCATAGCAATCATGCCTTGCTTGTATTAAGCAATTTTTGAAAAAATTAGTACATATGACTACTCTTATGAACAAATGAACAATGAAAAAAACAGGAACAAATGAACAAAACAGGAAACACTTTTTTAAAACTATATGTAAGGGAGTTGATATTGAGCTCTACTTAAAAAGAAAAAAGTTTGCTTGCATTTTTCTCTATAATTTCATAAAGTCATTCCACCTTTGATTATAACTTCTAACTTGACCTAACATGCATTTCGATTTGCCAAAGGGTATTTTTATCCCAGTGTCATTAATCTATGAAAAATGGATGTCATAATAGAAGAACCAATCTAATTTTTATTGTAGTTTTGGTAGTATAATACTATTACATTAAGATGAAAATTCTGTAGATCTTAGGCCTTTGTATATAAGGTCTAAGAATAAACATTCTCCTTCACAATCTTTGTGCCATTAAGTTCAAAGACCCAGGTGCTAAAGGTTTTAAAGTTATTTTAAGTTCATTATAATAGAAGCCCAACCACAGGTAGAATTCTCACAATGGATAAGAATTTACTTGCCAATGCAAAGGAGATAGATTCAATCCCTGGTCTTGGAAGATCCCACATGCAGTGGGGCAACTAAGCCTGCAAGTGATAGCTACAGAGCTTGCATGCTCTAGAGCCTATGCTTCCCAACAACAGAAATGGTTATAATAAGAAGTCTGCACACTGCAAAAAATAGTAGCCCCCTTGGAAGGACTGATGCTGAAGCTGAAACTCCAATACTTTGGCCACCTCATGTAAAGAGTTGACTTGTTGGGAAAGACCCTGATGCTGGGAGGGATTGGGGGCAGGAGGAGAAGGGGACGACAGAGGATGAGGTGACTGGATGGCATCACCGACTCAATGGACATGAGTTTGGGTAAACTCTGGGAGCTGGTGATGGACAGGGAGGCCTGGCCTGCTGCGATTCATGGGGTTGCAAAGAGTCGGACACGACTGAGCGACTGAATTGAACTGAAGTGAACTGAACTCCCTGCAAATAGAGAAAGTCTTTACACAGCAAAAAATACAAAAAGAAAATAATTAGAAAAACAGGGGTCTATATTCAGACTTGAAAATCATTCTTTTTGAATAAAAATAAATAATAATTAGTGATTATCATCTGCCTATATAAATTTCTTTTCCAACAAATGTTTTGTGGATAACCAGTATAAGAAATGCAAGTTCTTTTACCTTTAAAAAAATCTGAAGAATGGCGGGGCATGATTTCAGGTAACATTCTTATTTCTAGAAGCCCCAGTGGAATATTTTTTTCCTTCTCATTTATTACTATAATTAATAATAAATGAAATCTTTATAAAGTATGAGTTCAGGGGAATTCACCACATGTTACTATTTTTCATATTTACTCCTTGAAGCAGAAATATTTTCTTAATAACTTAAAAAATTAATCACATACAATGCATCCTTTATTCAAGGTCACTAGAATGAATCAGTGTTAAAAACCAAGAACACAGAGAGAATAAGATGGTGGAAGAGTAGGTGGACATGGAGAACATCTCTCTCCATGGATGCATCAGGAATACACCTTCAGACACAGAAGTGCATGCAGAACACCAGCTGAAAGTGGACAGAGTGACCAGTGGAAAAGAATATATAGAACCATGCAAACCTTGGTAGGATGAAGGAACTAGGGGGGGAAACAGGAGTGCTAGTAGGACTGGACCTGACCTCAGGCTGTGGGGGAACTGAAGCAGGGGCTCAATTGCCACATTAGGGCAGTTGTCTGAGTGACAGGAGAAACATTTACGGCTGAGAGTGAAACAGCTGATCAGTGGCAGCCTAAATGGAATGAGAATCAGACCGTCCTTGCCACAGCCATACATAACCCAGACAGGGATGCAGATTCCCTGGAAGGCGCAGTGGCTGGGAGCTGGAGTTTAGGGATTGTGGAGCAACCCCAGGGAGAGGGCTGCTGTTGACTGCAGAGAGACAGATCGAGGGGGATGTGAGGGAGGAGACTGTGGTGGGAAATGCCTGTGGAGGAAAGCCAGGCAACCACGGAAGCAAAGAGATCCTGCTGAATCACAGTTAGCTGGTGGAGCCATCACCATAGCCTCTGTCCCCCCACACGCCAGCATCGGCAGCTGAACAATAGAGAGGCTGGCCCATCAAACGCCTGAGGCACTGAGCTATAGAGTAGGACTCCACCCAGGGTGCCCCTTTAAGTGCCTGATGCTCTGATCTACAGAGTAGGACCCCAGTTGGGAGGTGGGGCGGGGGGGCCTCTATGTGCCTGATGCACTGAACAACAGAGAAGAACCCCAGGCAAAGGAGCCCTCTAAGTGCCTGCATGGGTGGAGCTATGGGAAAGGCTGGCCAAAGAGGCCTTCTGATCGCCAGCTACAATAAGCTACAAAAGAACTCTGATAGGGCCATAACTCCTGCAGCAGAGGCAGTCCATATCCCTGCACAGTTGGAGCTGACAGGGTACCAGCAAGCCAAGCAGCTGAGACACATTCACACTCAAATCTCAATGGGGCAGAGCTGCCACAGGCAAAAAAATTCTTGTGTCTATGTGCACAGGGTCACCCTGATAGTGTCTGACTCTACGACCCTGTAGATTGTGGACTGCCAAATTCTTTGTCAGGGAGGGGGTTCTCCAGGCAAAAATACTGGAGTGTATTGGCCAATACGGTTGTCATACTCTTCTAGAACACTATATTTCCTGCTGCCCTAGCTGCCAACTCCCCTGAGTACTTGGTGCTGTCAGAACCCCTGCGACCCAAGCAGTTGCACCACCTCCACACCTGGCCTTCACATGGACAAATGCAAGTCCTCCAGGGCAAACTCAGGAGCAAACCCCAGTGAACAACTGACATGCAGAAGTGGAAATAAAATGACAGTTGAAACCCAGGGGCAGTGTGTCTAAGGAAGAAGACCCAAAACCTTCCCACCAGCTGCACAAGCTGCAGATTAAATCCACATGATCAACTAGGCAGACTCAGTTTCCATGGAATATATAAAAGGTCATTGAGAGTTCCCACAAAAGCAAACACAGTGCTCTGATAGCTGTGGACATTGGAGGCAAGAACACAGAGGAGTAGGACCAGATTAGAATCTGAGCTGCCCCCACAGCAGGTCTAGAGATCAGCATGGTGTTGGAGGGCATCCAAGGAGGTGAGGTGTACTGTGACTCCTAGCGAGGGAAAGGACTCTAACAGCAGTGACTCAAGAAAAACATTTATTATTCTTATGTTTTGACTTTTCCCGTAGATTCTTTTGGATTTTTTTTTTTTTTTCATTTCTTTCTTTTTTTTTTTTTTTTTCTTTTTTTCCCTCCTCTGTTATAGTTTTTGATTTTACTGGCACTATGAAATCTAATTAAGCTTTTGACCTGTTTTATCCTCAGTAACATTTTTTATTGTTGTTATAAACCTCTGTCTAAACATTGGGCTTTTGTAGTTCTGTGTTGTTTTCCTTCTGTTTTCTTTTTTGCTTTCTCTTTTTTTATTTTTAATTTTTAAGCCTATTATTATTTTTTCTACATTAATTCCTTTGTTTGCCTTTCCTACTGTTCTTTCACCCTTGCAGTTAATTTTTAATGAATATAAATCTTCTTCATCTACCTCTATTTAACTTTGCATATCTATTCTTTCTTTTCTTTCTTTCCTTTCCTCTTAACGTATCTGTTAGTTTTGTTTTCATTGCTTTATTCCCCACTTGCCACCTTGCTTTGGTTTTATTTTCCAGTTTGTGCCTTAGTTAGTTTTGTTCTTAACTGGTAAATGAATTTTTTTATTTCCTTTGTTTGCCAGGTCAATCTATTGTACTTTATTTCTGTTGGACTGTTTTGACTTTGCTCATGGGTATGCACATATATGTGTATATTCCATTATTTTAATTATTATTTGCCTGATTTTGCAACTACCTTTTGTCTGGGGTTCATCTTTGGTTTCTCATTTTTGGATATTTATTTTCATCTCACTTCATGCCGGAAGAAACCACTTGGGGAATTTTTGTTCCTGACCAGATATCAATCCCTGAGTCTTTGGAGTGGGAGCACTGACTCCAAGACCCTAGACTACCAGCAAACTAACCCTAAGGAGTATCAAATAGTGAGAACTCACACAAAGGAAAATGCTTGACTACAAGACCCAGCATCACCCAACAACCTGTAGCACCCTGTGTGGGATGTCTCATATAAACAACAAATAAAACAAAAATACAAACCCATTCATCAGCAGATAATATTACTACCTCACTCAGTCTTGCCCATCAGAGGAAAAACAAACAAACAAAAACTTGGCACAAATTTTATCCTATTTGGATTACAAAAACCACAGGGCCAACCCCATGAGGGCAGAAACCAAAAGGAGAAAGAATTCAACCTTGAAGCCTGGGAAAAGGAGGCCTCAAATAAAGTAAGTTAATAAAAATAATAATGAAAATGCAAAGAAATACTATGCAAATGAAGGAACAAACTAGCAACACAGAAGTCCAAATACATAAAGAGGAAATAGGCAAAACCACCTGAAAAATAATTCAGAATAATGATAGTAAAAATGACCAAAACCTTGAAAACAAAATGGAGAAAATGCAAGAATCTATTAACAAAGACCTAAAAGAATTAAAGAATAAACATACAGAGACAAACAACACAATTACTGAAATTAAAAATATTCTAGAAGGAATCAATAGAGAATATCTGAAGCATAAGAACAAACCAGTGAGCTGGAAGACAAAATGGTGGAAATAAATTCTGAAGAGCAGAATGAAGCAAAAAGAATGAAAAGAACTGAGGATAGTCTCAGAGACCTCTGGGACAATATCAAATGCACCAACATTCGAATTATAGGGGTCCCAGAAGAAGAAGAGAAAAAGAAAGGGTATGAGAAAATTTTTGAAGCGATAAAGTTGAAAATTTTCCCAACATGGAAAAGGAAATAGTCAATGAAGTCCAAGAGGCACAAATTGTCCCATAGAGGATAAACCCAAGGAGAAACATGCCAACACACAGACTATTCAAACTAACAAAGACTAAACACAAAGAAAGAATATTAAAAGCAGCAAGGGAGAAGCAACAAGTGACACACAAGGGAAACCCCATACGCTTAACAGCTGATCTTTCAGCAAAAACTTTGCAGGTCAGAAGGGAATGGCAGGATATATTTAAAGTACTAAAAGGATAAAATCTCAATATATAAAATTTCCAGCCAGGATCTCATTCAAAATTGATGGAGAAATAAAAAACTTTTCAGACAAGCAAAAGTTAGGAGAATTCAGTACCACCAAACCAGCTTTACAACAAATGGTAAATGGACTTATATAGTCGAGAAATACAAGCAAAGAAAAAAGATCTCCAAAATCAATCCCAAACAATTAAGAGAATGACAATAGGAACATATATAACAATAATTACTTTAAATGTAGATGGATTAAATGCTCCAACCAAAAGACGCAGACTGGCTGAATGGTTACAAAAACAAGACCCATATATATGCTGTCTACAAGAAACCCACTTCAGACCTAAAGACAGTTACAGACTGAAAGTGAGAGGATGGAAAAATATATTGCTTGCAAATGGGAAGCAAAAGAAAGCTGGAGTAACAATCCTCGTATCAGACAAAATAGACCTTAAAATAAAGAAGATTACGAGATAAGGAAGGACACTACATAATGATCAAGGGATCAATCCAAGGGGAAGACAGAACGATTGTAAATATCTAGGCATCCAACATAGTAGCACCTCAACACATAAGACAAACACTGAGTGAGTGAGTGAGTGAGTGAGTAAAGTCGCTCAGTCGTCTCAGACTCTTTGCAACCCCATGGACCTACCAGGCTCCTCCGTCCGTGGGATTCTCCAGGCAAGAATACTAGAGTGGGTTGCCATTTCCTTCTCTAGGGGATGTTCCCAATCCAGGAATCGAACCCAGGTCTCCCTCACTGCAGGCAGACGCTTTAACCTCTGAGCCACCAGGGAAGCCCAAGACAAACACTAACAGACGTAAAAGGAGAGATTGACAGTAACACAATAATAGTAGGAGATTTTAACACCCCAATCACACCAATGGACAGATCATCAAAACAGAAAATTAAAGAGGAAACACAAGTTTTAAAAAATACATTAGATGAGAAAGATGTCATTGATATCTTTAGGACATTTCACCCAAACGCAGAAAAATACACCTTCTTCTCAAGTGCACATGAAACATTCTCCAGGATAAACCAGATCTTGGGTCACAAATCAAACCTCAGTAAATTTAAGAAAATTGAAATCTTATCAAGCATCATCTCACAGTGCTATGAGATTAGACACGAATTACAAGGAAAAAACTGTGAGAAACACAAACTCATGGAGATTAAACAACACGTTTCTAAATGACCAACAGGTTACTGAAGAAATCAAAACGAAAATCAGAGAATTTCTAGAAATAAATGACAATGAAAACACGACAACTCAAAACCTGTGAGATGCAGTAGAAGCAATTCTAAGAGGGAAGTTTATAGCAATACATTCCTACCTCCATAAACAAGGAAAAAGTCGAATTGATAACCGAACTTTACACCTAAAACAACTGGAAGAAAAGAACAAATTTTTTTTAAAAAATTGGTAGAAGGAAATAAATCATAAAGATCTGAACAGAAATAAATGAAAACAAAATGAAAAAAGCAGCAATAAAGATAAAACTAAAAGCTGATTCTTTGAGAAGATAAACAAAATTGTTAAGCTTTTAGCCAGACTCAAGAAAAAAGAGAGAAGAATCAAACAACAAAATTAGAAATGTAAAAGGAGAGCCTACACCAGGCAATTCAGTAATAAAGAAGGTTATAAGAGACTATTATGAACAAATATATGGTAATAAAATGGATAACCTGGAAGAAATGGACAGATTCTTAGAAAACTTCAATCTTCCAAGACTGAACCAGGAAGAAATAGAAACTATGAGCAACCCAATTATTAGCACTGAAATCAAAGCTGTGATCAAAAATCTCCCAAAAAACAAAAGCCCAGGACCAGATGGCTTCACAGGAGAATTCTATCAAACATTTAAAGAAGAGCTAATGCCTATCCTTTCAAAACTCTTTCCAAAAATTGCAGAGGAAGGAACACCTCCAAATTCATTCTATGAGGCCACCATCACCCTAATACCAAAACCAAACAAAGACAACACAGAAAGAGAAAACTACAGGCCAATATCACTGATGAACATAGATGCAAAAATCCTCAACACAATTTTAGCAAACAGAATTCAGCAACACATCAAAAAGCTCATACACCATGATCAAGCTGGGCTTATTCCAAGATTGCAAGGATTCTTAAATATACACAAATCAATTGATGTGATATACCATATTAACAAATTGAAATATAAAAATCATATGATAATCTCAATAGATACAGAGAAAGCCTTTGACAAAATTCAGCATCCATTTATGATTAAAACTCTTCAAAAAATGGACATAGAAGGAACCTAGCTCAACATTAAAAAGTCCATATATGATAAGACTACAGCAAACAGTATTCCCAATGATGAAAAACAGAAAGCATTCCCCCAAGATCAAGAACACAACAACAGTGCCCACTTTCACCACTATTATTCAACATAGTTTTGGAAGTCCTAGCTACAGAAATTAGAGAAGAAAAAGAAATAAACGGAATCCAGATTGGAAAAGAAGAAGTAAAGCTTTCACTGTTTGCAGGTGACATGATACTGTATATAGAAAACCTTAAAGATAGTATCAGAAAATCACTAGAGCTAGTCAGTGAATTTAGCAAAGTTGCAGGATACAAAATCAAAACACAGATATCACTTGCATTTCTATATACTAATAATGAAAAATCAGAAAGAGAATTAAGAGTCAATCTCATTCACCATTGCAACAAAAAGAATTAAATATCTAGGAATAAACTTGCCTAAAGAGACAAAAGAACTGTACACAGAAAATTATAAGACACTAATGAAAGAAATCAAAGACAACATAAACAGATGGAGAGATATTCCACTTTTCTGAGTAGGAAAAATCAATATTGTGAAAATGACTATACTGTCAAATGCAATCTACAGATTCAATACAATCCCTAAAAAAATTACCAATGGCATTTTTCACAGAACTAGAAGAAAAAATTTCAAAATTCATGTGTAAACACAAAAGACCCCAAATAGCCAAAGCAGTCTTGAGAAAGAAGGATGGAGCTGGAGGAATCAACCTTCTTGACTTCAGATTATACTACAAAGCTACAATCATCAACACAGTATGATACTAGAACAAAAACAGAAATATAGAACAGTGGAACAAGATAGAAATCCAAGAAATAAACCCATGCACCTATGGGTACCTTATCTTTAACAGAGGAGGCAAGATTATACAATGGGGCAAAGACTGCCTCTTCAATAAATGGTGATGGGGAAATTCAACAGTTACATGTAAAAGAATGGAATTAGAACACTTCCTAACACCATACTCAAAAATCAACTCAAAATAAATTAAACTCCTAAATTTAAGACCAGTAACTATCAACTCTTAGAGGAAAACATAGGCAGAACATGCTATGACATAAATCAAAACAAGATCCTCTATGACCCATCTCCAAGAGTAACAGAAATAAAAACAAAAGTAAACAAGTGGGACCTGAATTAAACTTAAAAGCATTTGTACAGCAAAGGAAGTTATAAGGTGAAAAGACAACCCTCAAAATAGGCGAAAATAATAGCAAATGAAACAACTGACAAAGAATTAATTTCCAAAATATGCAAGCAACACATACAACTCAATACCAAAAAATAAAATAAAATAAAAAAACAGCTCAATCAAAAAGTGGGGAAAGACCTAAACAAACATTTCTCCAAAGACATACAGATGGCTAACAAACACATGAAAAGATGCTCAACATCACTCATTATTAGAGAAAGGCGAATCAAAACCACAATGAGGTATCACCTCACACTGGTCAGAATGGCCATCATCAAATAGTCTACAAACAGGAGATGCTGTAGAGAGTGTGGAGAAAACAGAACATTCTTGCAGTGTTTGTGGGAATGCAAATTGATACAGCCACTATGGAAGATGGCATGGAGATTCCTTACAAAAAAAACTAGGAATAAAACCACTATATGACCCAGCCATCCCATTCCTAGGCATATACCCTGAGGAAAGCAAAGTGGAAAAAGACACATGTATCCCATTGTTCTTTGCAGCACTATTTACAATAGCTAGAACATGGAAGCAACCTAGATGTCCACTGACAGATGAATGGATAAAGATGTTGTGGTACATATACACAATGGAATATTACTCGGCCACAAAAAGGAATGCATTTGAGTCAGTTCTGATGAGGTGGATGAACCTAGAACCTATTACACCAAGTGAAGTGAGTCAGAAAGAGAAAGATAAATATCGTGTCCAAACACATATATACGGAATCTAGAAGAATGGTACTGAAGAATTTTATTTACAGGGAAGCAATCAAGAAACAGACAGAGAATATACTTACGGATGTGGGGAGAGGGGAGGAGAGGCTGAGATGTATGGAAAGAGTAACATGGAAACAAATTACCATATGCAAAATAGATAGCCAATGGGAATTTGCTTATGGCTCAGGAAACTCAAATAGGGGCTCTGTTTCCACCTAGAGGGGTAGGATGGGGAGGGAAATGGGATGGAATTTCAAAAGGGAGGAGATATATGTATACCTGTGGCTAATTCATGTTGAGGTTTGACAGAAAAAGACAACATTCTGTAAAGCAATTATCCTTCAGTAAAAAAGAAAAGGAAAAAAAATGAAAGTACAAGGTAAAGAAAAGAAAGAACATAACTAAGATTTCTTATGAATTCTGTCTTTGTAATGCATACAACCGCATTTTCCTCTCATTGATCCCTGTAAAGACATGTACCACATTTTCCTCTCATTGATCCCTATAAAGACATGTAGCAAACCCCTGGAGTGGAAGAACTGGCATTTTAATTTTGTGACCATGAAATTATTATTTTATCCTATTGGAAATGGAAAGTAAACTTGAACTTGTCATATATGATAGAAAAATTATTAAACAGAGAAGTAAAATTTGACTGTGTGGATCACAACAAACTGTGAGATGAGAATACTAGACCACGTTACCTGCCTCCTGAGAAACCTGTATGCTGGTCAAGAAACAACAGTTAGAACCAGACATGTGAAAGGTTGTTGCTGAACGATAAGACGCCAGGATTCTTGGCCTCTAGGGGAGATAAATTCAATCCAGGGCCAGAGATGAGGCTGGATCGCTCAGAGCTTTTGTGTAATAAAGTTTTATTAAAGTAGAAAGGAGATAGAGAAAGCTTCTGACATAGGCATCAGAAGGGGGCAAAAGAGTACCCCTTTGCTAGTGTTAGCAATGGAGTTATACACTCTCCAATGAATCCAAAGAATGTCTGGAGGTTGTAAAGACCTCACCAGACCTACTCCCATAATTTACATTTTAAGATAACAGAGTTGGCCAGAAGGTTTAATCCAAAGATTGTCCTCAGGCAGGATACATCCTTGTAAAGACCAGACCTACTCCCATAATTTATGTTTTAAGATAACAGAATTAGCCAGAGGGTTTAATCCAAAGCTGTCCTCAGGCAGGATACATTATTGTTAAACAGTCACTCACAATCTGTTAATGAAAAGAAAGGATGTCATAAAACTTAGAATGGCACAAGATAATTCATCCCTGGCCATAAAATGATTGACTTGAATCTTGTAGAAGGTCAGATTACCAACAAATAGTTTCATTTACATAGATTAGGGGAACAATACCTGAGTAAGTAGGTTAGGCCATTTGGCCGAACCAACTCGAAGATAGAGTCTGGGGTACATTAACATAGCTTAAGACAACATTTCCATAAGAAAAAGAAATGTATTGGTTAACTCAAGGTTTGAGAGTAGTTAGCTTCAGGTGAAACCAGGTGTCATGGCAACACAGCATTTTAAGAGAAACCTCCTTTTAAATTTGTATAGAGAAGAAAAAAATATCGTTGGTTTGTTTCCTCCTGCCCCTTAAGAGAGATAAAAATGTCTGGCGCTTGCAGCCTATTTCCTCCATTTGGAGACCCCTGACCTTCCTGCCTGTTACCCTCTCACATGGAACAATGGATTGGTTCCAAATTGGGAAAGGGGTATGTCAAGGGTGTATACTGTCACCCTGCTTATTTAATTTCTATGCAGTGTACATCATGCAAAATGCTAGGCTAGATGAAGCACAAGCTGGAATTAAGATTGCTGGGAGAAATATCAATAACCTCAGATATGCATAAGATATGCTCACATATATGCATAAGATATGCACCACCCTTATAGCAGAAAGTGAACACGAAGTAAAGTGTTTCTTGATGATGGTGAAAGAGGAGAGTGAAAAAGCTGGCTCAAAACTCAATATTCAGGAAGTGAAGATCTTGGCATCTGGTCCTGTCACTTCATGACAAGTAGATGGGGAAACGATGGAAACAGTAACAGACTATATTTCTTGGTCTCCAAAATCACTGCAGATGGCAACTGCAGCCATGAAATTAAAAGACCCTTGCTCCTTGGAAGAAAAGCTATGGCAAACCTAGATAGTGCATTAAAAAGCAGAGACATTACTTGCCAATAAAGGTCTGTCTAGTTAAAGCTATCGTTTTTCCAGTAGTCATGTATGGATGTGAGTGTTGGACCATAAAGAAGCCTGAGCAGTAAAGAATTTATGTTTTTGAACTGTGGTGTTGGAGAACACTCTTGAACATCCCTTGGACTACAAGAAAATCAAACCAGTCAATCCTAAAGGAAATCAATCCTGAATATTCATTGAAAGGACTGATGCTGAGGTTGAAGCTCCAATCCTCCACCTGATGCAAAGAGCCGACTCACTGGAAAAGGCACTGATCCTGGGAAGGATTGAGGGCAGGAGGAGACGGGGGTGCAGAATATTAGATGATTGGATGGCATCACTGTCTCAATGCATATGAGTTTGAGCAAACTCTGGAAGATAGTGAAGAACAGTGAAGCCTGGCATGTTGTAGTTCATGGGCCACAAAGAGTCTGACAGGACTTAGCAACTGAACAACAGCAAAGGAAATGTTGGTTCTTCAACTTAATGACTTCCAGACAGAGAGCAGCTAGAGACCAGATACTGGGCCAAGAGGCAAGAACAATTGTTCACAGATGACCAATCGTGACCATCAGCATAATTCACAAATAATATGTTCAAATAATTGTTTCTGTTTTTCCCTTTAGCAATTTGTTGACAGCACTATATAAAAAAATTTACTGAAATGTATCAAGTTACTGGATTACACAACCTATATTATAAAAGAAAAAAAAACCAGATTCCTTCAGACAAGAGTGGTTAATATTAAAATGGTAACAGTATTAAAGATTTAAAATGCTAAAGAAAGAAAGTTGAAATGGTTTTGTTAGGATGAATATATGAACTTACATGGAAATAATATGTAAGTAAAATAATTAAATAACTTAAAAATAAGTTCCATTGAATCAAAGAAGCTCTTTCCAGCAGAGTGCTTGTGATTGTATAGGTTTTAGTAGAAAATTTTACAATTAAAATTCAAGGGAATAATTATATTTTTATATTCACCTTAATCTACAGAAGTTTAGACAAATGTGGTAATAGAATGACTTGTGAAAAATTAAGCACAATGGAACAGTGAAATGCATCACCCTGAATGATTTAAATAATAAGGAAAACAAAAAAGAAATTTGAGAGCTCCTCTGGTGATCTCAACATTTTCAAAGTACTATATTTACAGTACTTTTGTCAGCTGATATGCTTGCTCTTTCATTATTGATTGACAAATTCATGCTCCCCATTTCTCTCTGATCCTGTTATTATGCTTTTTAACATTTTAATTTATTTAGTTTTAATTGAAGGATAATTGCTTCATAGTATTGTGCTGGTTTCTGCCATACATCAATAGGAATCACCCATAGGTATGTGTGTATATGTGTATATACACATATACATATGTGTATATGTGTATACACATATGTGTATACATATATACACATAATTCCCACCAGGTATCTGTTTCACATGGAGGAGTGTAAATGTTTCCATGCTACTCTCTCCATCCACCCCACCCTCTCCTTTTCCCACTACAACCCAATGTCTGCAAATCTGTTCTCTGTGTCTATGCCTCCACTGCCACACCACACACAGGCTCATCAGCACCATCCTTCTAGATTCCTCATATATGCATTAGCATGTATTTGTTTTTCTCTTTCGGATTAACCTCAATTTGTATAATTGGCTCTATGTTCATCTACCTCATTAAAACTGACTCAAATGCTTTCCCTTTGATGGCTGAGTAATATTCCATCATATATATACACCACAGCTTCTGTAGCTGCTTATCTGCTGATGGACAGCTAAGTTGCTTCTGCATCTAAGTTATTGTAAATAGCGCAGCAATGAACACTGGGGTACATGTGTATTTTTCAGTTTTGGTTTTCTCGGGGTGTATGCCCAGTACTGGGATTGTTGCGTCATATGATACTTTTATTCCTAGCTTTCTTTTTCTTAAGGAATCTCCATTTTGTCCTCTATAGTAGCTGTATCAATTTATATTCCCATGAACAATGCAAGAGGGTTCGCTTTTCTTCACACCCTCCCCATCATCTGTTTGTAGACTTTTGTACAATGGGCATTCTGACTAGTGTGATCCTTTGTTATGTTTTAAGAGATGAGATTAATGTGGATTTCAAATTGCAATATCAGAACAAAATAGGTTTTTGCATTTCTAATCATTCATTCCCAGAGATCAAGCAGCTGAGTACCACTTATTAAAGCATGTGCCATTTCTGTTTCCCCATACATCTAATGCCAAGGAAACAGACACATAGGCTACTTTATCACCTAACCAAATATCCCCTTTTTTTAATGCAAAATGGTCAACACTGAAGTCAAATTGATTATACCCTTTGCAGCTGAAGATGAAGAAACTCTACACAGTCAGCAGAAAACAAGACTTTGAGCTGATTGTGGCTCAGATCATTAACACTTACTGCAAAATTCAAGCTTAAATTGAAGAAAGTATGGAAAACCACTAGGCCATTCAGGTATAATCTAAATCAAATTCCTTATGATTACACAGTGGAAGTGATTAATAGATTCAAGGGATTATATCTGGTAAACAGAGCGTTTGAGGAACTATGGATTAATGTTCATAACATTGTACAGGAGACAGTTACCAAAATCATCCCCAAAAAGAAGAAATGTAAGAAGGCAAAAAAGGTTGTCTGAGAGGTTTTACAAATAACTGAGGAAAGAATAGAAGCAAAAGGCAAGGGAAAAAATGAAAGATATACTCAACTGAAAGCAGAGTTCTAAAGAATAGCAAGGAGAGACACGAAGTCTTTCTTAAATGAACAATGAAAGTAGAGGAAAACAAAAGAATGGGAAAAACTAGAGAGCTCTTTGAGAAAATTGGAGACATCAAGGGAACATGGCAAGCAAGGATGGACAGGATAAAGGACAGAAATGGTAAGGACTGAAGAGCAGCAGAAGAAATTAAGAAGAGGTGACAAGAGTACACAGAACTATGCACAAAGACTTAATGACCCAAATAGCCTCAATGGTGTGGTCACTCACATGCATGCATGTATAGTCAGGCAGTTCTATATGATTCTTTGTGACACTATGGACTGTAGCCTGCCAGGTTCCTCTGTCCATGGGATTCTCCAGGCAAGAATACTGGAGTGGGTTGCCATTCCCTTCTCCAGGGGATCTTCCTGATCCAGTGATCAAACCTGAGTCTCCTACATTGCAAGTGGATAACTTTACTGTTGAGCCACCAGGGAAGAAAGAACCAGACATCCTGAAAGTGAAGTCAAGTGAGTCTTAGGAAACATCACAACAAATAAAGCTAGTAGAGGTGGTGGAATTCCAGTGGAGCTATTTCAAATTCTGAAAGATGATGCTGTTAAAGTGTTGCACTCAGTATGACAGCATTTTGGAAAAACTCAGCAGAAACCATAAGACTGGAAAAGATCAGTTTTCATTCCAATTCCAATGAAGGGCAATGCTAAAGAATGTTCAATCTACTGTGCAGTTGCACTCATTTCACGTTAGAAAGGTTATACTGGAAATCCTTCAAGACAGGCTTCAGCAATAGGTGAGCTGAGAACTCTCAGATGTACAAACTAGATTTAGAAAAAGCAGAGGAACCAGAGATCAAATTTCCAATACTTCTTGGATCATAGAGAAAGCAAGAGAATTCCAGGAAAATATCTACTTCTGCTTCACTGACTATGCTAAAGCCTTTGACTGTGTGACTCATGACAAAAGTGGGAAATTCTTAAAGAGATGGGAATACTAGATCACCTTATCTGTCTCCTGAGAAACCTGTTGGGGGTCAAGAAGCAGCAATTAGAACCAAATATGACAAAACTGATTGGTTCAAAATTGGGAAAGGAGTAAAACAAGCCTGTATATTGTCACCCTGCTTACTTAACTCATATGATGCAGATTACATCATGCAAAATGCCAGGATGGAATCAAGATTGCTGGGAAAAATGTCAACAACCTCAGATGTGCAGATAATACCACTCTATGGCAGAAAGGGAAGAGTAATTAAAGACTTCTTATTGAGAGTGAACAAGGAGAGTGAAAAAGCTGGCTTAAAGCTTAACATTCAAAAAACTAAGATCATGGCATCTGTTCCTATCACTTCAAGGAAAATAGATAGGGAAATAATGGAAGCAATAACATATTTTATTTTCTTGGGCACCAAAATCACTATTGACAATGGCTGCAGCTTTGAAATTAAAAGACGTTTCTTCCTTGGAAGGAAAACTATAACAAACCAAGACAACATATTAAAGCAGAGACATTGCTTTGCCAACAAAAGTCCGTATAGTCAAAGCTATACTTGTTTTATACTTTTTATCCAATAGTCAGGTACAGATGTGAAGGTTGGAGCACAAATAGTGCCAAAGAATTCATGCTTTAGAATTTTGGTGCAGAAGAAAACTCGGAGTCCCTTGGACAGCAAGGAAATCAAACCAGTAAATCCTATAGGAAATCAACCCTGAATGTTCATTTGAAGGACTGATGATTGAAGCTGAAACTCTGATACTTTGACCACCTCATGTGAAGAGCCAGTTCTTTGGAAAAGACCCTGATTCTGGGAAAGATTGAAAGCAAAAGAAGAAGGGTGTCTCAGAGGATGAGATGGTTAGATAGCATCACCGACTCAATGTGCGTGAATCTGAGCAAACTTCAGGAGATAGTGAAGAACGGGGAAGCCTGGCCTACTGCAGTTTCAGTTCAGATCAGTCACTCGGTTGTGTCCGACTCTTTGTGACCCCATGAATCACAGCACGCCAGGCCTCCCTGTCCATCAGCAACTCCAGAGTTTACCCAAACTCACGTCAATTGAGTCAGTGATGCCATCCAACCATCTCACCTTCTGTCGTCCCCTTCTCCTCCCGCCGTCAATCTTTCCCAGCATCAGGGTCTTTTCAAATGAGTTGGCTACTCGCATCAGGTGGCCAAATTATTGGAGTTTCCGCTTCAACATCAGTTCTTCCAGTGAACACCCAGGACTGATCTCCTTTAAGATGGACTGGTTGGATCTCCTTGCAGTCCAAGGGACTCTCAAGAGTCGTCTCCAACACCACAGTCCAAAAGCATCAATTCTTAGGCGCTCAGCTTTCTTTACAGTCCAACTCTCACATCCATACATGACCACTGGAAAAATGATAGCCTTGACTAGACGGACCTTTGCTGACAAAGTAATGTCTCTGCTTTTTAATAGGCTGCCTAGGTTGGTCATGACTTTCCATCCAAGGAGTAAGTGTCTTTTAATTTCATGGCTGCAATCACCATCTGCAGTGATTTTGGAGCCCCCAAAACATAAAGTCTGACACGGTTTCCACTGTTTCCCCATCTATTCCCCATGAAGTGATAGGACTAGATGCCATGATCTTAGTTTTCTGAATGTTGAGCTTTAGGCCAACTTCTTCATTCTCCTCTTTCACTTTTGCCAAGAGGCTTTGTAGTTCCCCTTCACTTTCGGCCATAAGGGTGGTGTCATCTGCATATCTGAGGTTTTTGATATTTCTCCCAGCAATCTTGATTCAAGCTTGTGTTTCTTCCAGCCCAGGATTTCTCATAATGTACTCTGCATAGAAGTTAAATAAGCAGGGTGACAATATACAGCCTTGATGTACCCCTTTTCCTATTTGCAACCAGTCTGTTGGTCCATGTCCAGTTCTAACTGTTGCTTCCTTATCTGCATACAGGTTTCTCAGGAGGCAGGTCAGGTGGTCTGGTATTCCCATCGCTTTCAGAATTTTCCACAGTTTATTGTGATCCACACAGTCAAAGGCTTTGGCATAGTCAATAAAGCAAAAATAGATGTTTTTCTGGAACTCTCTTGCTTTTTCAGTGATCCAGCGAATGTTGGCAAATTGATCTCTGGTTCCTCTGCCTTTTCTAAAACCAGCTTGAACATCTGGAAGTTCATGGTTCACATATTGCTGAAGCCTGTCTTGGAGAATTTTGAGCATTACTTTACTAGTGTGTGAGATGAGTGCAATTGTGCGGTAGTTTGCACATTCTTTGGGATTGGAATGAAAACTGCAATTATGGGACTATAAAGAATCGGGCATGGCTTAGCAACTGAACTACACCAACAACATGGCAAAGGTGCACATGTGCTGTTATAGGAAATAACCCAAGTACACAACTTGGTTTCTATGTAGAACTTGCCCTAACAGTGGCATTTAAAATGTTTTCTATGTGCTTAATTCAGCAAAGAAGTACCATCATATTATCTATGGTGAAACAGATCACCAGCCCAGGTGGGATGCATGAGACAAGTGCTCGGGCCTGATGCACTGGGAAGACCCAGAGGAATAGGATGGAGAGGGAGGTGGGAGGGGGGATCGGGATGGGGAATACGTGTAACTCAAAAGGTAAATTCTATTCATGTCATGGAAACAGGGAAAGAGAAATTGACTTTAAAGAATCAAGGTGTCAAAAAAAAAAAAAAAGAATCAAGGTGTCTAGACAATGTTATTATATTTTTCAGACTAAATTTACTACATTATGAATCTTATCTAATATTTAAAGAAAACTACCCAGTATTTTGAAACAAAATGCAAAAACATGCTGTTTGTGAACTTTTCTTCCTATAGGATGAAAAATATTTATTTTCATAATAATAAAACAATAAATATATACATAAAACAACAGCATTACCAAAATTCTTATGACATTTCAAAACTCTTTTCAAATAAGATTACCTGTAAATAGCACTTCTTGTGTAGTTTTAAAAGGAAAGCAACCACACTGTCTTCACTATGTAAACATATCAAAAATGACAAAATATACTTACTTCCATCTCTTGTGTTTTCATCTCTACTTTTCCCCTCCACTCCTCTACTTTCCAGTGCAGCTCATCAGGTTGGTCATTTACTTATTTATATTTAATGTAAGTAGTTATCATTTAGGAGAAGACAAGGGCAACCCACTCTAGTACTTTTTCCTGGAGAATCCCATGGACGGAGAAGCCTGGTGGGCTGCAGTCCATGGAATCGCTGGGAGTCGGACACGACTGAGCGACTTCACTTTCACGCATTGGAGAGGGAAATGGCATCATACTTCAGTGTTCTTGCCTGGAGAATCCCAGGGATGGGGGCGCCTGGTGGGCTGCCATCTCTGGAGCCACACAGAGTTGGACACGACTGAAGCGACTTAGCAGCAGCAGTTATCATTTACAAATTAAAACATATTCATACCCTCTTACCCTTAAGAAAGTTGAGTAAAGCACATGGTTAAAAGAAAGAAGCAAGCATATGAGAGAGCCAGTCCTTAGGTATGTTGATAAGGAGTCTGGGTCTCTCAAGGAGAAAGGGGTCTAGGGCTCTTGAGGAGGAGAAAAGGACAAAGGACATTGCTTTGTCTTGTCAATATAACAGTGTATCTTGCTCTAAGACGTTTCTCCTTAACAAGAACCTTCTGAATAACCTTGTTAACTTAAGATTTATATGGTGGGAGTGAGTCTAGTAAGACCTTTCTATTGTTAACTCTAATTTGTTAATTTAAGATGTATGTTGTGGGGGTGGGTCTGATAAATGTATATAAGGCCTTGATAAGACTAGGGGGGAAGGGGCACGCTCCACCTCCCTCTGATGTCTATGTCAGAGGCTTTCTCCCTTTTCATACTTCAATAAAACTCTGCTATACAAAAGCAATGAGTGATCAAGTCTGTTCCCTGGACCCGAAGCTAAATATTCTTCAGAGATCATGAATGCAACATTGTTCACCACAAGCTATCATGTGTGTGTGTGTGTGTGTGTGTATACATATATATCTTCTGCAACAAGACAAACGGAGGAGTCATAATAGTTTAACAAATGGTTCTATGTAACACACTTTTGAAGTTTCATATCAGGAAAAACTGTGTAGTCTATATTCCTCAAGAAACCTAATATTAATTTTTAAGATTTTCTATTGTGAGGGATGATTGTTTACATCCCTTACATTTTTAATACTTTTATTTAGAGGTTCAACCTTGTCAGGCCTTTTGTAAAGTCTTTATTTTTGTATGGATAATGTATATTTTGGTACTTTATTTCCTTTTTATTTTCCCTGATTTCTTTTTGTCTTCATTTGCTTGGCTTAGTTTATTTTTCATAATTTCAGACAAGAATGGAAGAAAAAAGTGTACTAACACAGCTGAGCTCTCCAAACAGGTCTGAAAGCTCCACACCTAAATGCAAATCTCTTAGCTTTCTGCTTAATTTCGATGTAAAAACATGTTCTATAAATGCATTGCCTGTAAAGATAACTTAGAGTGCTAAGGGAAGATAACTATTTTCTCATATTCATGTCTGCCATTTTAATGTTGAAAAGTTAGAGAAGTGATAGTTTCAATTTATACAATTATTTTATGCCACTTAATCTAACTAAATTGTAAGTATGTCATTTATAGTCCTAAGACTTGAGTAGACGACCATATCTATAGAAATGGAGGTAAATGCGTTCATTTCCTATAACTTAAAAAGTGTCCTTTAACATCTTTTCCATTGTCTAAACAACTTAATGTGCATATGAAAGGATGCAAAACAAGTTTGAAGCTATAAATATTATAAACTCTTTGTATGGAATACTTTCTATACAAAAAAGACAAATTGCTATCTTTATTCTTGTGAAACTGTAAGTTTTCCTTTTTTCAAGTAGGAAAATTCCTATGAAGTAAAAGTTTCTCTTATCTACTGAGGATCTTAATACATATGACAAGTTTCAGAATACAAGATGGAGACAATGAAATGCTCTGCATAATTTAATGGGGGAAGAATTTTATTTAGAGGAAAGAAGACTTAGGTAGATTTTATTGTTCACTTTCTCTTGTGAACAACAGCAACACATGTTTTAATTCCACATGATGAATTCTCTGTCATCTAAGAAATCCAAATTTCCTTTTTTGTGTGGTGAAGGAAAAACACAGTGTTTAATACAGGGCATCAAGCAAGGAAAAAGTGCAGCCCATGCTCAAAAGACACAAACTTCCTGATGGCTTTCAGGGAAGGAGTTTTAAAGGCAGTGGGAAGGAGGGGGCTGCAGGGTGTGTGATCAGGTCATGCACAGGTCCTGTGTTGGTTGGCATCAAGGTGAAGTTTTGAACATCATCAATCTGGTTTCAACAAGTCTAGGGTTCCTGTGTTTGCAGTCAGAAATTTCTTATGGTGGGGTCTGCTTCCTGTAAGAACAACTTAGGAATGTGTGTCAGGCCTTTATCTCTATCTTTCAGTGTACTCCAAGTTAGATGATTCTTCTATATGAATGGTTTGTGTTCTAAATTGTTACCAGTGTCCCAACCCAATAGCTATTCTTTGTTTCACATCTTCACATTTCCTAATCATTAACTCTTGAGCCAGCCCTTAGAAACTCAAGAAAGATCTGGGAGACTAAAGCAAAAACTTCTACTCCAAAAACAGGATACATTGGCTTATATAGAGGAGTTTCATCTTGAGTTGATGAATGGCTGATCTGATGATGTTATTTTCTCTTTTCTGCATTTCAGGGACAGCAAAGGAAGAAAGAAAGTGAAGTCGCTCAGTCGTGTCCGACTCTTTGCTACCCCATGGACTGTAGCCTATCAGGCTCCTCTGTCCATGGGATTTTCCAGGCGAGAGTACTGGAGTGGGTTGCCATTTCCCTCTCCAGGGGATCTTCCCAACCCAGGGGTTGAACTCGGGTCTCCTGCATTGCAAGCAGATGCTTTATCATCCGAACCACCAGGAAAGTCTCCAAGACAGAGGAGATTCCAAGTCTCAGTGACAGCAAGAGCCAGTCAATTCCTCAATTCTTATAAAACAATTGCTCTCATCCTGGATATCTTCCAAATTTAACATATGTGTAAATCTTAGGAATACTGATATCATAGCTCACCATGGATCACTACTCCTCTGCTTGCTATTGGCAACAGATCCTTGTGACCATATGATTGAGTGCAGTGGAATTGAAATCCAGTTCCAGAATTCTATTTGCAAGGTCCAACTGCCTGATATTAAGTATTTTATACTAGGTCCAAAAAAAAATTTTTTTGTCAGATTTTCAGTTGTGTCAAATCTTCAGAAATGACAAAAATAAAGTCAGTGAATCACCAACATAGAAATTAATTAAAAGTTTACTGTGCACACACCAAAAAGACAGTTCACAAACCAGGAGAACTTGAAGCAAAATGAAAGAAGGAAGAAATGAGGAATGAAGCTTAGGGACGATTGTTATAAAGTAGTTTATATAGTGAGAACACAGGCACTGTTTATTTTCACAGCTGTTGGTTATAGTATTAGAAAAAAAATTAATTACAGGGAATCGGTTAGTGGTTATTTCATATTAATTTGGGGAAGCAGTTTAAGTTTTACTTATGATTTCTATAGGCATAAACAAGAAATGACCTGGTCAAGTTATTCTTGCAAAATAAGCTAAATTAAGCTGTGTTTGTATGACTAAACTGGTTTCATTGCTCCAAGGAATTTTAAGGCTGGTTCTTATTTGTTTTTTATTTTAACAACTGCAAAAAATTATTTATTTACATTTCTCAATTTGCAAATATACTTTAATTTAGGTGTTCTGCTTTTCTAGGGTCTCATTAAACTTTTTCTGCTGCCTTCTACCATAGTAGTTTCATCTGATTTTTCTAACCTTTTAAAGCTTTTTTTTTTTTTTCTATTTTAGAAGTAAAATGTGCAGCAAAATGCACTGATTGTAAAGGCCCAATTCCATGAGTCTCGATAAATACATAAACCAGAGTAACCACTACCTCAATCAAGATATTAAAAACATCACTATTGAAAGTTTCCTGTTCCAGTCAATCCTTACTCAACAAAGGTAACCAATCACTATTTTGAATTCTACCACTGTGAATTCATTTTGCTTGCCCTAGAGGTTCATATGGGCTTCCCTGGAGGCTCAGTGGTAAAGAATGTCTGCCAATGCAGGAGATGTGTGTTCAATCCCTGGGTCAGGAAGATCCCCTGGAGAAAGAAATGGCAACCCACTCCAGTACTTTTGCATGAGAAATCCCATGGATAGAGTAGCCTGGCAGGCTACAGTCCATGGTGCTGCAAAAGAGTCCAGACACGACAATAGTGAGTAAACAAGAGGTTCATATAAAAGGAACAATACAGTGTTTACTCTTTGATTTCTAATATTTTTTCTCCCAATATACTATGTATGAGCTCTAATCACATGTGGAGTGTATCATACATTATTTATATTTTCATAGAGAATTCCACTGTATAAATAAATTGAAATTTGGTTACCCATTCTGCAATTCATATGTATTTGACTTGTCTCCAACTAGGGGCTAGTTTTGTTAAAGTTTTTATAAGTATTTCTATACAAATATTCTTTATTTTTGCTTCTCTATTTTGTCATTAAACTATTTTACTCGAGTTCCTTTTGAGTAAATAACAAAGACTGAAATTGGGTTAATGACATCTAAGAGTGTGTCAAAAGATATGTGTAAAAAAGGGGGGGGGGGGAGAGGTAGCAAAAGAAATGAGAACCTAATCTTACCTAAGAGCATAACAGAAATTGTCAATAAAATAAAGCCAAATTTAAAAAAAAATATATGTATAATTACCTTTGAAAACATTTCCAAATTGTGGTTGCACCATAAGGGATCTAAATGATCCTCAGATGCTTTAGGTTGCCACTCATATTTGGTGTTGCCAGTCTTTAAAAATCTAGCCATTCTATAGAATCTGCAATTTTATCTCATTGTGATTTTATTTGAAATTTTCTGGTAACCAGTGGTATCAAGCATCTTCTAACATGCTTGTGGGCCACACACATGCTTTCTATTCTGAAGTGTATGTTTAAATGTTTTGTCCACTGTTGATATGTAATGATTATTTATATATTTAGGATTTAAATATTTTGTCAGATATAAATACTGAATACACACACTCTCACACACACACATATATATATATTAATTCTGTGTTCTTAACAGCATTTTTCAGAAAACAAAAAATGTTTAGTCTGAATGGATATTGAATCATGCATCATTAAGTTCAGTTCAGCAAAATTAGAAATGAAAATGGAGAGATAACAACAGACAACACAGAAATACAAAGGATCATAAGAGAATACTATCAGTAACTATATGTCAATAAAATGGACAACTTGGAAGAAATGGATGAATTCTTAGAAAAGAATAACCTTCCAAAACTGAACCAGGAAGAAATAGAAAATCTTAACAGACCCAACACAAGCACAGAAATCAAAAGGGTAATAAAAAGTCTTCCAACAAACAAAAGCCCAGGACCAGATGGCTTCACAGTTGAAGTCTACCAAAAATTTAGAGAGGAGCTAACACCTATCTTACTCAAGTTCTTCCAGAAAATTGCAGAGAAAGGTAAACTCCTAAACTCTTTCGATGGAGGCCACCATCACCCTAATACCAAAATCAGACATAGATTCCACAAAAAAAGAAAACTACAGGCCAATATCACTGATGAAAAGAGATGCAAAAATCCTCAACAAAATTCTAGCAAACAGAATCCAACAACATATTAAAAAGATCATACATCAAGTCCAAGTGGGCTTTATCTGAGAGATGCAAGGATTCTTCAATATTTGCAAATCACTCAATGTAATATACCACATTAACAAATTGAAAGACAAAAAGAAAATTATCATCTCAATAGATGCAGAGAAAGCCTTTGACAAAACTCCACACCCATCTATGGCAAAATCTCTCCAGAAAGCAGGCATAGAAGGAACATACCTCAACATAATAAATGCCATATATGATTAAATCTAGAGCAAACATTATCCTCAATGGCAAAAAATCAAAAGCATTTCCCCTAAAGTCAGGAACAAGACAATGGTGCCCACTCTCACCACTACTATTCAACATAGTTTTGGAAGTTTTAACCACAACAGTCAGAGAAGAAAAACAAATAAAAGAATCCAGACTGGAAAAGAAGAAGTAAAACTCTCACTGTTTGCAGATGACATGATGCTCTACATAGATAACCCTAAAGACATCACCAGAAAATTATTAGAGCTAATCAATGAAAATAGTAAAGTTTCAGGGTATAAAATTAATACACAGAAATCCTTTGCTTTCCTGTACACAAACAATGAGAAGACAGAAAGAGAATTTAAGGAGACAAGCCCATTCATCATTCCAACTAGGAGAATATAATACTTAGGAATAAATTGCCTAAAGAAACAAAACACCTATATATAGAAAACTATAAATCACTGATGAAAGAAATCAAAGATGACACAAAGATATGGAGAAATATACCATGTTCATGGATAAGAAGAATCAATATCAGGAAAATTAATATACTACCCAAAGCAATTTATAGATTCAATTCAATCTTTGTCAAGCTAAAGTGGTATTTTTCACAGAACTAGAACACATAATTTCACAATTTGTGTGGAAACACAAAAAAAACTCAAATAGCCAAAGCAATCTTGAGAAAGAAGAATGGAACTGGAGGAATTAACTTGCCTGACTTCAGACTATGCTACAAAGCTACCGTCATCAAGACAGTATGGTACAGGCACAAAGACAGAAGTATAGAACAATGGGGGGAAAAAAGACAGAGAGAGAGAGAGAGAAAGTCCAGCAATAAATCCACGCACTGATGGACACCTTATCTTTGGCAAAGGAGGCAAAAATATACAATGGAAAAAGGACAGTCTCTTTACAAGTGATGCTGGGGAAACTTGTCAACCACCTGTAACAGAATGAAACTAGAACACGTTCTAACACCATAAACAGAAATAAACTCAAAATGGTTTAAAGATCCAAATGTAAGACCAGAAACTATAAAACTCCTAGAGGAAAACATGGACAGAACACTCTCTGACATAAATCACAGAGGTCAAAGATTCTCTTTGACCCACCTCCCAGAGTAATGGACAAAAAAGCAAAAATAAACAAATGGGACCTAATTAAACTTAAAAGCTTTTGCACAACGATTTAGACTATAAGCAAGGTGAAAAGACAGCCTTTAGAATGGGAGAAAATAATAACAAACGAAGCAACTGGCAAAGAATCTCCAAAATATACAAGCAGCTCATGCAGCTCAATACCAGAAAAATAAACGACACACCCAATAAAAAAATGGGCAAAAAACTAACAGACATTTCTCCAAAGAAGACATACAGATGACTAACAAACATATCAAAAGATGTTCAACATCACTCGTTATCAGAGAAACGCAAATCAAAACCACAGTGAGGTACCATCTCACACTGGTCAGAATGGCTGCTATCTTAAAAAGTCTATTAAAGTCTGCTATCTAAAAGTCTACAAACAATCAATGCTGGAGAGGCTGTGGAGAAAGAGAACCCTCTTATGCTTTAACTGTTGATGACAATGCAAAACGGTATAGCCACTATGGAGAACAGTGTGGAGATTCTTAAAAAAAAACTGGAACTAGAACTGCCATACACCCAACAATCCCACTGCTGTGCATACACACCAAGGAAGCCAGAATTGAAAGAGACACATGTACCCCAATGTCCACCTAAGCACTGTTTACAATAGCTAGGACATGGAAGTAACTTAGATATCCACTGGCAGACGAATGGATCAGAAAGTGGTGGTATATATACACAATGGAATATTACTCAGGTATTAAAAAGAATGCACTTGAGTCAGTTCCAAACAGGTGGGCAAAACTGAAGCCTATTATACAGAGTGAAGTATGTCAGAAAGAAAAACACCCATACAGTATATTAACACATGTATATGGAATTTTAAAAGATAGTAATGATGACCCGATGTGCAAGACTGCAAAAGAGACATGGATATATAAAGACTTTTGGACTCTGTGGGAGAAGGCAAGGGTGGGATTATTTGAGGTGGTAGCATTGAAACATGTATATTACCATATGTGAAATAGATGACCACTACAAGTTTGATGCATGAAACAGGGCACTCAAAGCCAATGCACTGGGATAACCCAGAGGGATATGAGGTGGAAGGAAGTGAGAGGGGAGTTTCAGGATGGAGGGACACATGTACACTCATGGCTGATTTATATCAGTGTATGGTGAAAATCTCCAAAATACTGCAAAGTAATTAGCTTCAAATTAAATAAGTTAATTAATGAAAAAAATAAAGTTCAGTTCAGTCGTTCAGTCATGTCCAACTCTTTGAGACCCCATGGACTTGGGGTCTGCAGGATGCCAGGCTTCCCTGTCCATCACCAACTCCCAGAGTTTACTCAAACTCATGTCTATTGAGTTGATGATGCCATCCAACCATCTCATCCTTTGTCATCCCCTTCTCCTCCCAGCTTCAATCTTTCCCAGCATCAGGGTCTTTCCCAAGGAGTCAGTTCTTTACATCAGGTGGTCAAAGTGTTGGAATTTCAGCTTCAGCATCAGTACTTCCAATGAATATTCAGTACTGATTTCCTTTACGATTGACTGGTTGGATCTCCTTGCAGTCCAAGGGACTCTCAAGAGTCTTCTCCAACACCACAGCTCAAAAGCATCAATTCTTTGGCACTCAGCTTTATCTATAGTCCAACTCTCACATCTATACATGACCACTGGAAAAACCATAGCTTTGACTAGATGGACCTTTGTTGGCAAAGTAATATCTCTCCTTTTTCATATGCTTTCTAGGTTTATCATGGCTTTTTGTCCAAGGAGCAAGTGTGTTTTAATTTCATCACTGCAGTCACCATCTGCAGTGATTTGGGAGCCTAGAAAAATAAAGTCTCTCACTGCTTCCATTGTTTCCCTATCTATTTGCCATGAAGTGATGGGACCGGATGCCATGATCTTAGTTTTCTGGATGCTGAGTTGTAAGCCTATTTTTTCACCCTCCTCTTTCACTTTCATCAAGAGGCTCTTTAGTTTTTCTTCGCTTTCTGCTATAAGGGTGGTGTCACCTTAATATCTGAGGTTATTGATATTTTTCCTGACTTTATTGATTCCAACTTTTGCTTTATCCAGCTCAGAATTTCCCATGATGTACTCTGCATATAAGTTAAATAAGCATGGTGACAATAAACAGACTTGATTTAATCCTTTCCCTATTTGGAACCAGTCTGCTGTCTCATGTTCAGTTCTAACTGTTGCTTCTTGATCTGCATACAGATTTCTCAGGAGGCAGGTCAGGTGGTCTGGTATTCCCATCTCTTTAAGAACTTTCCACAGTTTGTTGTGGTCCACACAGTCAAAGACTTTGGCATAGTCAATAAAGCAGAAATAGATGTTTTTCTGGACTCTCTTGCTTTTTTGATGATCCAACGGGTATTGGCAATTTGATCTCTGGTTTCTCTGCCTTTTCTAAATCCAGCTTTAACATCTGGAAGATCATTGTTCAAGTACTACTGAAGCCTGGCTTGGAGAATTTTGAGCATTACTTTACTAGCATGTGAGATGAGTGCAATGGTGTGGTAGTGAAAGGTTGTTGCTGAACCACAAAAGACACCGGGATTCTTCGCCTCTGGAGGAGAAGAATTCAATCCAGGGCCAGAGACAAGGCTTGATTGCTGAGAGCTTTGGTGTAATAAAGTTTTATTAAAGTGTAAAAGAAATAGAGAATGCTTCTGACATAGACATCAGAAGGGGGATGGAGAATGACCCCCCTCTAGTGTTAGCAAGGGAGTTATATACTTTTTACTTAGTTATTACAACGAATCAAAAGAATGTTTGGAGGTTGTAAAGATCTTTCTAGACCCACTCCCATAATTTACATTTTAAGATAACAGGATTAGCCAGAAGGTTTTCAGAAAGGAGAAACTGTCCTCAAGCAGGATACATTGTTGTTGTATAATCCCTAGTACAGAGTTTAAACTGAGTTGATTGATTAAGTAATTGATTAAGAAATGCAGACCAAAAAAAAGTTTGTCCTTTCCTCCTCCTTGAGAATTCCAGACTCCTATCTCCACTTTAAGAGCCCCAGACCCTTTCTCCTCTTTGGGGACCCTGTACCTCTTATCAATCCGCCTAGGAATTTACACTCTCAGAAGTTTGATCATTCTTTGGGATTGCCTTTCTTTGGGATTGGAATGAAAACTGACATTTTCCAGTCCTGTGGCCACTGTTGAGTTTTCCAAATTTGTGGCATATTGAGTGCAGCACTTGCACAGGATCATCTTTTAGAACTTGAAAGAGCTCAACTGGAATTTTGTCACCTCCACTAGCTTTGTTCATAGTGATGCTTTTAAGGCCCACTTGGCTTCGCATTCCAGGATGTCTGGCTC
The DNA here is from genome assembly GCF_019320065.1 of Cervus canadensis. Lineage (NCBI taxonomy): Eukaryota > Metazoa > Chordata > Mammalia > Artiodactyla > Cervidae > Cervus > Cervus canadensis. The sequence goes on from NC_057405.1 coordinate 20,107,216, forward strand.
TAGGTGAGTAACCACACCATCATGATTATCTGGGTCATGAAGATCTTTTTGTATAGTTCTTCTGTGTATTCTTGCCACTCCTTCTTAATATCTTCTGCTTCTGTTAGGTCCTTTTTCTGTCCTTTATTGAAATATTCCCTTGGTATCTCTAATATTCTTTAAGTGATCTCTAGTGTTTCCTATTATATTGTTTTCCTCTATTTCATTGCATTGATCACTGAGGAACACTTTTTTCTCTCTCCTTGCTCTTCTTTGGATCTCTGCATTCAAATGGATGTACCTTTCCTGTTTTCTTTTGTCTTTAGCTTCTCTTCTTTTCTCAGCCATTTGTAAGGCCTCCTATGACAACCATTTTGCCTTTTTGCATTTCTTTTCCATGGGGATGGTCTTGATCCCTGCCTCCTGTACAATGTCATGAGCCTACATCCTTAGTTCATCGGGGACTCTGCCTATCACATCTAGTCCCTTAAATCTATTTCTCACTTCCACTGTATTGTCATGAGGGATTTGATTTAAATTATGCCTGAATGGTCAAGTGGTTTCCCCCACTTTCTTCAATTTAAGTCTGAATTTGGCAATAAGGAGTTTATAATCTGAGCCACAGTCTGCTTCCTGTCTTGTTTCTGTTGAATGTATAGAGCTTCTCTATCTTTGGCTGAAAAGAGTATAATTAATCTGATTTTGGAATTTCTATTAGTGCTATAAATTTGCTCAGTTTGTTTTTTAAGTACTAGATAAATTATGTTTTCCTGGGATACACACTATTTGATCAATACATAATTTGCAATAACTTTATTGTTGTATCCACATTTTGTTGGCTAGAGTAGCCTGAAAGTGAAAGTGAAGTCGCTCAGTCATGTCTGTCCGACTCTTTGCGACCCCACGAACTGACTATAGCCTACCAGGTTCCTCTGTCCATGGGATTTTCCAGGCAAGAATACTGGAGTGGGTTGCCATTTCCTTCTCCAGAAGATCTTCCCGACACAGGGGTTGAACCCAGGTCTCCCACATTGTAGGCAGATGCTTTACCATCTGAGCCACCAGGGAAGTGTAGCCTATACACATTAATTAAGTAAAGCTTATTCTCTTGTTTATATCTCCATTGCTCAGGGAGAGATTTGAAAATATCCTACTATAGTAGATTTCTAAATGTATCTATTTCTGTCCAGTTTTGTTTCATTAGTTAGGATTTTCTGTTACTAGTTTTGTACAGTTTTGTGATTTTGTATTTGAGATAAACTGTCTCTTTTATCATTATAATTGTCTCTCTTTATATCTGATAGTCTTCCTTTTCATAAAGACTAGTTTATTTGCTAATAATATAGCTAATCAGCTTTCTTATGTTTACATATTATTGCAATGCATGACACTGGCCTGGCTTTGGACTACAAGCCGTTGGTCAAGATATAGGCAAGTAACTAATGCTGCAGTTTCTTCTGCATGGTCT